>NW_013666104.1:391563-430386 GCF_000517525.1 Limulus polyphemus | reverse complement strand
CAAACAAACAAACAAACAAACCCTTACAGCTGAGTTAATTGCCCTTGCAAACAAGCCAGATCCTACCCTTTAAAGTATCTGAATATTAAAGTCGTTGCTTTATATTTTAATGCACCTTTACTCCAAACACTTACCTCATTCGCTGTAGAAAAAGAAATAATTTTGTCATTTCAACATATTTCATCAACTGATCGAAATATTGTGGCTATAGCTTAAAGCTAATTCATAAATAGTTGTTTTTCAGTTCAAGTCATTTTTATAATCGATAGAAAATGTTTTAAGCAGAAAACGTTTACTGATGTTTGGCATATTGTGATGTAAAACATAAAACATAGTCTGTTTATTTTAGTTTTAGACTAGAAAACAACTGACATTTTGCTTTTCCTAATCTCAAAAGATTTTACGTTCTACATGTAAATTTCAAGACCTCGGATTAAAAATTATATATATAACAAATGAAAATAATGAATCTAAATAATTGATACAGGTAAATACATTTATCAATAATAAAAAAATAACTCTAGAATGAAAGGCATTTTATATCGACCGAACGACAGCTGAAATACATTTTTGTATAATTTCAAAACTAGAAAGTTTAACAAAAATCAAGTTAATCATTGAACTTGAAAACAAAACAAAAAATGACGTTTTAAAGTTTAAATCATATTTCTATGTAGGCGAGGAACTATTCAAAAGTTATGTATATTTCATTTATTTCCAGTACTAGAATCCTTTGCTGAGTATCAACTTTAAATGCTATTTATACTGTATTGAATAGAGGTTTAAATTTTCCCATTTGATGTAATTTTAATGCGACTGTGAAAACTAAATCTATTCCAAACTTCTATAATGGGCGTGGTTAGCATGCCGGAGTGTGAATTTGAGAGATTATAGTTCGCGTCTCGTTTATCGTTACCGCAAAAACTCGCTTCGCACTTTGTAGCTAAGAGTGAACTATAAAAGTAGCAGTAAGCTTCTACTATTCCATCATATAAGAGTAACCCGAGAGTTTGCAATGGGTGCTTTGATTTGCTATCTTCTATCAAGTCTTTCAGTTCAAAATTAAAGACGACTATATGCAGATAGCTTTTTGTGTGACTTATTGAAAAATTCTCCATCGAACGAAATGCATACTCACAGGAATGATCAATTATATTGTTCACAATTTGATTTTAAAACCGAGATTCGTTTTTCAAAACATACGGGTGTTTTTTTCGTGGATTTAAAAATGTAAGAAAAAGATGTTGATTCAAGAGTATGGGAAAGAAAGACCGAAACTAACTAATTATATATATATATATACATTGAAAGCAAACATAATTTAGAGTGCTTTCTTTTCAACTTGATAACTAATGTGTCGAAAGTACAGGAGTTTTTCAACAATAATTACTTGTAAAATTCCATATAACGAGCTGAAGGTAATGCTACAAGGAACGTGATTTGGGTTACAGTAGAAAAGCTCGTGATAAGTACCAGTACGAGCTCCTGCACCCTATCATTATTTAATCACAAAACAGTTGCTGATGAAAAGAAACTAACAGATAAATCAGATCGTCAGCCAAACTTTTTGAAAGATGAAAGCCTGAGATCCACAAAAACAGAAAAACCTAGCCATTATTGGAGTTAATATAATTTCGGTGACGGGGAAGTGAAGACGAAACAGATTTCAAAATACCTTTCTCCTTAGAACAAATGTTTCTGTTTAATTAAAATAAAAATTGTTATACAATCTCACTTAGCAGTTATACGACAAAATGTGACCATTTAACTACCAAGTTTGCTAATAACGTAAACAATATTTACTTATACACATAGTTCACGTAACATAAATTTCTCGTTTTTAGTGAAGTTTCAAATATACCTCTAGATTTTAACATTATTTAAAAGCACTAAAGCTTCTTGGGTATTAATAACTTTAATACTAATTCATTTAAAATCCACTATGAGGCACTAACATCAAATATTTTGTAAAAGTGTGACTTCTATATTTCCTTTCACAACTTAATATGTTTCATACAATTTGTAAAGAATTTAGACAAATTATAACAGAATTAAAAAAGGAACTGGCATCTTTTGCTATGATTCTTAAGTTTGAAATCCTTCGTTACTTGCATTCTAAACTACGCACAAATAGTTAATACAGCGAACATTCTTTTTTTTCTTTACAGACACCTAAAATACAGGTAGAATTCCTTAAGGATACTGCCTAACATAATACAATTACATTATTAATGAAACAAGCAAAACTGTAGTTTGAATCCAAGTACACTCACAATTAGTTTTGGTTCCCATAACTGGATTAATGATTAGGATTTTGAGCAAATCAAAAATTCATTTTTTGTGTTATTAGAGTTTTACATCAGAAGTTTTGTTTTGGTACGGATGACAGTGGTTGTGTTTTGTCTCTCCTTGTTTCAGGTTATATTACTAACAAAACATCTTTAAGATGAAATATGTTCCAGATGTGAAAAACAAACAAACAAACAAGAGAATAATTATTTCCTCATTGTTAATAAACTTCAACCGAAGCCAGAAAAATTCAGTAAATTATTAAATTAGAAACACATGTCTGTGCGTAATACAAATTAATGTAAGCGCCTCCCATCGTAACATAAAACTTCCCACGCTAAAATTGTGTTTCTATACCTATGTAAAGCAGAGATATTCGATTGTGTTGAACAACAAACAAGTCATATTTCCTATTTAAGGCTGTGAAAAGAAACCATGTTTTTGCATAGTGTTTATAACACTCTTTAAAATCAAGGGCATTTTATGTTATGGCGACAATGTTTGCAGATAGTAATAACACGCCCTTTACAATCGTTATTCAAACATATACTTGATTTAATGGAAAATACTCTTTAAATTTGAAACTTTCAAGTTCACATCAATTCTGCCGCTTTCACACGGAATTTTTAAAGATTACTAAAATATTTTAATTGCATCTCTATAAGTATCTTTTAGATAGAAGATATTAGAAAAAACATTCGTATCAATATGTAGATATTGAAAGCGATATTAACAGTGAAAACTCAGTTTTATAAACCATTCTTGACTAAATAAGCTCTAGAATGTATTTGATAGATAAACTATATTTTTCGCAGGAAGTATTTTCTAATACAACACCTACAGTCCATATTTAACTATAACGCATGCATCGACCACTTGCTTAGTCAACCAATCGATACCAACCTCACACAAACATGTGCATGTGAGCCCTATAAACAAATAAAGAGCAAGGAAAATAAGGATGTCTATCTTAGCAAAGAAAAATTGTTTGTTTTTTTTTGTATTTTTATTGTGAGGGTGATCGAATGCATTTTAGAAACAACCTTATTTGTGTGAAAATCACGTGTGCTTAGGTTTAAAACAAAAAAATATGTATTTATGTACAGAATAGATATCTACCATAAAACCACGTACGTATAAACTTGAAACATCTGCATGTGTAGGGAAACCAGGTGTATATAGACTCGAAACGTGTTCCTTTCAATAGAAAGCTTGTAACATACAGTTTTATTGCATCTACACACCTATTTGTGAAAATTAAGGTTTGGATAAAAATCTTTTCCACATTTGATGTAATGATAAAGTTTACTTTTATACCAAGAAAAACAGGATCATTCAATTTCTGACATAAATAACAAAAAGTGACCTATTTCATATATACTAATAAATTTCATTTCTTTTTCTTGCGAAGAAGTGGCGACACCTACTCTTCTCACATCTTACCAGACGACTATTTCCTAAGAGTAGTTTAACTCACTTATTAAATACTGCACATCTAGCCGTATCTCAAGTATTAAAACTTCTCTATATCTTAAGTAAAGCATAAATTAAAGTTCAAAATATTCAATCTACATAAGAATCAAATCAAAGTATCAGAAGTTACGCTAATATTGTCCGAGAATTAAATGTTTCAAGGAGATAACTTGAGGTTGTAGATTATATTAGTATTAAAATTTTGAAATGCATGGATTTTAATCGATTTAGTTATATTTTAAGATTTATTGCTCTGCATTAATGTTTTAATATATATTTGTATATATATATTTAACTGCTCTTTTATGTCGATAAACAGTGTTAACCAATAGGCAAACAGTGTTTTAAATGCGTTATAGCAGCTGTTGAAGAAAATCGTAAAATGGATCCCAAGTAAAAATCTGGATATTTAGTGGAACTCGTTATTTTCCCATGGGATAAACCTTAGCTAGACAAACAAGTAAAGTAAATTTAAACCATTTTAGGTGTCTGAAATTCAGAACGGAAATAGTTGATATTAATTCACTAAATATTATAAAGACATCCACTGAATGCCTGATATTATTATTAAACAAAACCAAGTTTGTAAGAACGCTATACTAAGGTAAAGTATCATTCGTTACACATATACTTTTAATCATAGATCACTGAACAAGAATGTCTATTACAACTTTTATGTAACAAAAAACATTTCGTTACTGTTGTTTCTTAAGCAAATGTTATATCATGTTCGTGGTTTTACGCAGGATTCGAGGAAATTGACACATGAAATATAACCATAATTATCACTAAGTATTAATCATACACATTATATTTTTTTAGACTTGTAGTTTCTTGGCGAAGAGCACGTCGCGTATTTTACATTTGAAATATATGTGCATATCCAATTCTCTTTCATAAAATATGACTTTTTAAAAGTAGCTTCATTCAGTAGCTATTCAAATAGACGGAACCAAAACTTCCTACCAAAAGGCTTGTGATGGAAATTAAAAGGAACAGTGACGTCATTTGTTTGAATCTAAAAAATCATCAATAACAAAACAAAGTTGAAAGTTCAAACAACTTCGATTATAGATTTTTTATGACGAAGAAGACAGTTTTAAAGAAAAATTCAGATAAATGAATAAGGAATAAGTTAAATGAATATGGTTTAATAAAAACCTCCGTTGCTGTGTGATGTTCAAATATGCTGCGTAAATATACAGCTGAAACTCGGTTTGTCGAATTTGGATATCTCGAAGAAATGGTCGATGTCAAAGTCCGTTAATTCTATTTAATTAGGCATCGTTTGTGAGCAAGTGATATTGTGTGGCTATTAAACAATAAATTTTTCTAAAAATATTCCGAATTATAGAAATTGAAATTGTTGATGTGTAACTAAATTTAATCTTTTCTAGTTTTAAATTCTCATAGACAAAATGAGTCTTTTACTTTGAATCAATTAAGATCCACCAAAATTCAGCCGATTGTAAAAAAGTTAAATAAATATACTTTTTACTTATCGGCAGTTGCTTTTGAACAAATAAAAAAAGTCTGAAAATTAAAAGAAAAAATCCAAGAAGAACTATGCTGCTTGTAAGAAACAACATGTATTTCATTAGGTCTTTCCTCGTTAACGATCACTTTTCGACAAGAAGAATTCTCTGATGGTTAGCAAGTAAAATCCACCAATGACTCTAACAATTAAAGTAAATTAATCCTGTTCTCAAAAGGGGTTCCCTTAAAGTACGTAAAACCGCCTGTTGATTAGAAGTTAAAATTAAACAAAAATGCTGCCAGACATAAAAAATCCACTTTAAATTTATTTTGACTAATTTTCAACAGTAATAAATTTTTAGGAAGAATTCATATTCTAGTAACAACAAGGTTTTTTGTTGTTTTTCTCTTCAACACAAAGTTACACAACATGTTATCTGCGCTTTGCCCACCACGAGTAATCGAACCCGGAGTTTTAGCGTTTTAAGTCCATAAATGTACTGTTCACCCACTGGGAGTAACCTGCAAGGTAGAATGTACAAAAACAAAAATATACAAATGTTGAAGAACTGTTAAATTTGAACTTAGATTAATCCTTACTGCAAGTTTGGTTTCGCGAAAAATATAATCACTGTTAAGCAGAAAAGAGAATCCTCCACAGATCCTGTCAGTTACGATAGTTTTTATAACTCAAACTCAAATTTTAAGTATCCAGATTAATATTTACGCAAAATCTCTCAATCTACGAAATGATCATATCTTTATATAATTTTGTGACTTGGAAAGTTTACTTCTTATTATATTCTTTTTGTTTGTTTGTAATTAAGCCCAAAGCTACACAATGGGCTAGCTGTGTTTTGCCCATTACAAGTATCGAAACCCGGTTTCTAGCGTTGTAAGTCCGCAGACATACCGCTATGCCACTGGTGGGCACTATATTCTTAAGCTCTTGGTCTTACATTATTCAAAACTATTTAAGAAAATGATTGTATTTTATGAATTTGGTATTTTTTACAATGATTGATTAATACTAGAATACTTTAAATATGCATTTACCTTTCTTACGTCTTTCTACTTTTAATAATCTAATAATCTGAAATAACTAAAAATATTCATATTATGAAGATGATATGTATGGAGAGTAAAGTTTTTTTTTTTTTTTTTTTTTATTCAAAAGAGCACAGAAACTCAAGTAGCTTTAATGGATATTGAATAAAGAAAAATCTTACAAAATTCAATTTTATTTTCTTTCATCTGAACACATGTAAACATCACTTTATATTCAAATATTTCCAAATCTGAATCAAACTCACTTAATTGAAACTGCTCCATGCTTTACTTATTAGTGCTTCTTTATATTCATTAAAGAATTAAAACATTGTCATCCAATACTTGTCTGGTGTGTATGGAAAACTTGACTAAACAAACCGTTGTCAAGGAAGCAGGCAACAAATAGATTTTCCCGAACGACATGCTTACTGATCCTCAAGTAAAGAGACTCACAATAGGGGGTTGTCGTGCTGCACGCCAAGATGTTATAATAAGCATAAAATTCTTACAATGAGTGCTATTACAAATTAGTTGACGTTGGGGTATTCGGCATTACATGTTATCAGACGTTAAGTCTGACGTCAAGAATCACGAAACACAAATCTAATACTCTATGGGTGAGCTCTCGCCTTCTTCTCCTGACACTTTTGATTAATGTTGCAAGTCACGGCTTCTCTTTATTAAACGTCTTACCGAATGTATAAAAAGTCCCTTGCAGAACTAGGTAATAGCTTCAACACGGTGGTTGAACATTCGAACTTATTAAGTTGAATAATATTTAAAGTCGGATCACTGATATTTTCAGTTTCATTATTTCCATTCTAAACGACGCTTGGTTATACCCTGATTGCACCTATTTGGAAATGGTATGACGTGGTAGCTGGAACTCTCGACTAGCAATGTGTGGATCACAGGATCGAAACATGTCGCCGAACATGCTCGCCCTTTCAGCCGTAACAGCGTTATAATATGACAGTTAATCCCGCTTCGCTGGTAGCCTAAAATTAACCAAATGTTTGGCGGTGGGCGCTACTGGTTTGTTGCATTCCTTCTCAATGGCAGTTCAAAATTAGGGACGGCGGCAGTTAGCCTTAGTAGCTTTGCTATAAATAAAACAGAAACAAAAAGCACCTTCCTAACCCACTTATTAAAACCACCTACTTACTTTAGTTCATGATTTCAAGGAGGTGTTATGAATTTTCATTTAAAATAACGTTATGCTGATTTTGCTTTTCGTTTAAGAATTGTATTTTATCAAAATCATATATTACTTAAACTTTTCTTCTTTACAATAGCTCTGTAGCATTATATGTTGTTGTTGCTCTTGTTTGAAGCTAACACAAAGCTCCGTAATGAGCAATCTGTGCTCTGCCCACCACGGGTATCGAAACCTGGTGGCTAGCGTTGTAAATCCGCAGACATACCCCTGTGTCACTGGTGGGGGGGGGGGGCTCTAGTATTATACATTAAGAAAACATTATGTGTTTAGAAACCATTATATTCTAGTCTGAAAGAACCACTACAGCAACAAATGAATTTACATACCTACATTTATATTTCGTAATTAATATACTTGTTTTATAATTAGTTTATCACAAAAGTAGCAAGAATTAAACTTGTTACATACTTTCGTTGTTACCGTATATTTTTCTTGGCTTCTTCACTTGTTTCATTTTTTGCGGCTGTTTATACATAGAAACGTGCATCAAAAATATTAATCATTATAATACAATTGTATAAATATCCTCTCTGGTTAAGAATTTTCTTCTTAAATGCCTTTGCCATACTAATATTTATGAACTTTTTCCGGAACATAAATGTAAAATTACAAATAAAAATAAAAATTTAAAACAAGTTAGAGTGATATCTATTGGAATATATAGACATTATGACATCTTTAGACATAACGCCTTCAAGGTTTTCACAATATTCCGTTTTCTGTAAAATAGGTTAAAGAAATTTGTTTTATATACCTTCCTTAGAATTTTGTGGAATATTTTAGGTCATCTTAAGAGTGTTAGATCTAATCAAAGCTCTGTTTTAAATTTGAAAATGGAAAGTTCAATTTTATCTTTTATTTATACATTTGAAAATTACTACTGTCCGTCGTTATTATGACTTATTAAACTCTTATTACAACGGAGAATGTTCTCGATAAAAACTATTTTCTCAACTCAAGAAAGGACATAACATAAAATAGAAGTATGAAACATACCCCTGTCAAGGACTTGGCTACTTACTTAATTGTAAACATGTGAAGTCTAACAAGTTAATGAAACTTAGAGCACAGGCATATCGGACTTCTCAGTAACAATTCGAAAGAAGCCCCTAGTAACAAAGAGTCATTTATCGAAATGTGTATACACCATCTCTGCAAGAAACGACGTAAGAAGCAATTCTATTTGTGAAAATTCAAACAAATCTGGACTCTAAGGACTAACAAGCCACTTTGTTTACTGAGACATAAAGTGGCCCGCAGTGTACCAAATAACTTATATAAACTAATATCATGTGAGTGGCCAGACTAAAGTAATAGACACGTAGATGGATAATGACGTGGTCTGTAAGAAGCGGGGAGTAAATGTTGAGAGCAGCAAATAATACAAAAGGAAAATTAAGATTGCACTATAATTATAACTTAGCCTTAGCTGGATGTAATAAAGACTTAATGTGCTTCATCTAGCTACTTCTTCATATTACAAACGTAAAAATTTACATAATTAGTTATTGAAATTTGTGAATTTGTTATCTAATTTTAGTTTGAAATTATAAACGTGTTGATAAAAATAGGAAACATTCAAGATAATATTGAACAGTTCTTGTTTAAAAAACAACACTATTTGCCAATCACGCATGCGCCATCGTATGACTACATTTTATCTAATTAACTAACTTGGTTGTTTTATGCAGTTACAAAATTCTAATATCAACCTAACAGATAATACAAAAATGGAATAGGTACTTTGGACGCTATAAGAAAAGATCGTGACCCCTTTACTTTAGTGCATAAGGTCTACTATGAGTGTATGTGAAGCCCCCAGTGGCACAGCTGCATGTCTGCGGACTTACAAAGCTAGAAACCTGGTTTCGATACCCATGGTGGGCAGCGCACAGGTTGTCCAATGTTTCGTTTTGTGCTTAGTTACAACCAACCACTAATGTGAAAAACAAACTAAATTCATATACATGTTTAGATGTTTATGTCGTGATTTGAAAGTACAACAGGAAACAAGCAAAAAATTTAACACATAAAACAAACAGAATTATACCCGTAACAATTGATAGTAAACATATAAATGAATGTAGCTAGTTCATAGTAAACATATATGTAGACAAAAGTGTTAAATGTCAAATTTTGTTATTCGAGGAAAATCGCAAATAACTTTAAACGTCTGCATGATTTTAGGCTTTAAGTTTCAATATTGTGAATAATTTTAGTCAAAAGATTGTTAGCATTTCATTTAAATGTTGATTTTATATAGGTAAACTTTTATCTTTTTCTTTTAAAAGGTTGTTGCATTATACAATTATTTATATGTTGCGATTCTAGAATCAATATTTAATTTAGTTGTAATGCTGGCTTGGGTTACGCAGAAAGAGTTTTTGCTGGTTGGTTGTAGCTGTTAAGTACAAAACTACAAAGTAGGTTATTTGTGTTCTGTTCTTCCACAGGTATCAAAACCGAATTTTAGCGTTATAAGCTCACATATTTATCGCTGGGCCACAGGAAAACGCAGAGAAAGAGTAACAGATAGATAGCAGAGCGCATAATATAATTAAACAGGGTAAACATAATATACTACTTATGATAAAATAGAGCTTATGACTCGTTTCTCATGAAAAATGTTATATTAATTCTTAAAAATGATCTTATTCATAAAGTCCAAGAAGTAAATTGCCAAATATGAAAATTAAGTTCAATGCATAATGACTGAGAAAGTGCACAATAAACAAATAGTTATTGTTATAGCTAAAAAAACTTTATACTGTTATTAGCTCTTTTCAAAGCAACTTGAAAGGCTAATTGGTTTACTAAGCCTTCCTCTCACATTACGTTTGTGGCAAGTATATGAATGGAAGGAAGCCTTACCAATATTTTATTTCCTTCTCATTAGAAGCAAATTAATGAAGTAAAAATTCTTATAAGGTCCACATCTTTCTTTGATATAAAGATGTGAACTTTGATTTATTAATATAATGTGTCTATGCCATACCAATTAAAAAAACAAGAAAAATTATTCTTAAAAACAGCATAATTACATTGCACTTGTAGATGTATTGGTTATATTATTTTATCTAATTACCAAGTATTTCTTAACACTACTAAGTACATCTATTCAACGGAACTCGTCCATCCTGAACATATTAAACGTTTTCACTTCAAAACAGTTTTCCTGGATTTAGATATATTCGTAGTTAGTCAAACGTTCAAGCTCAAACTTTTCAATAGAACAGACAATTCTAATTTTGAAGCTATAAGTTTTCCACTTCCGAAATCATATATTCCAAATAAAATTTGTTACAATGTTTAAAACTCTTAGGTTATTTAGATATCTTTCAATACGCAATGAAAACCATTATTTTTTACTGATAGACTGAAAAAGTGTGGTCGAAACATGTGGCAAAATATTTTTGAATTTGCAATAGTAAATAATTGTGGTTTAAATGTTGTATTACTTTTATTTATTAATGTATAATAACTCATTATAAGTAGTACTGCATTATGTTACAATGTTATTAGCAGTGCTTTCTGTTAATTACTATAATTAACATACTTATCAATGTTTAATTTCCTTGCTTAAGTCTTATTATTATTATCGTTATCATTCCCGTATTATGTTACCGTATATACATTTCGCTAGTTCGTAGGGTTTAACTTAATTTATTACTTACGGTTGTCCACTCCGTATATTGAAGAGGTGTACAGGACATGCTAAATCGGATCAGTTGTGTTAAACATAGCTCATAGTATGTTTCGTAAATAATTTTTATTGCATTTTATTTTTATTAACTATTGCAAAGTTTGTTAGTATGATGTGAACGCCTTTTACCAGCTAGCGAAGCATGATTTTAATTAATTATATTTGTCATACGTTTGTTTGAAGTTAAGCACAAAGCTACACAATGGGCTAGCTGTGCTCTGCCCACCATGAGTATCGAAACCCGGTTTCTAGCGTTGTAAGCCCGTAGACATACCGCTGTGCCACTGGGAGGCATTTGTTATAAGACACTATGTTACTTTTATTATAATTTTAAACACTATATACTTAATCTAGTATCTTAGGAATTTTCAAGAATTAGAAGAATTGGAAGAGTGTATAGTAATAGTATTTCAATCACTTTATATTCGTCATATCTATTACCGATGACGCGTTTCACTCAATCCAGAGCTCTTCAGGCCGGCTGTGATACAACGTGCACAGTAGTAGTCGGAATACTATTTATATAGGCCTTTTGCTACAGCAATATTTGTTATTATGTGAACACCATTTGCGATGTCGGCAATGGATATGACGAATATAGTTTCGTTTAAATATTATCATTATACCCTCTTCCAATTATTGTAAATTCTTAAAGGACTAGACTAAGAATGTAGCGATAAAAATATAATAGGCCTAACATAATTCTTGAAGATTTGTTATTGATCTAATTTTTTAGATTTTTATCTTCATAAGTTTTTACTGTACTGTCTGTACCGTTTTTTACTCGGTTCTAGAGTTAAAGAGTAGCATGTTTTGTAGCAGTTTATTTCAGTTGTCAAGCTATTATAAAGCTACACTGAAAGCGTTTATTGGTCAGTAAACGTAGTTAGGGAAGATAATGCTAAGTTTTGCATATAATGGTGTTATGCTTTTCGAGGGACAGGGAATCTGATAATGCATGAAGGAAACAATATATTTTTGTATGTATTTTGTAAGCAAGATACATTATATTCTTTTTTTAATATCAATTTCGTTAATGGTATTAATTAATATATATATACATATAATTACTTTATTTGTTCATTATTATTTATTATGTATTTATATTATATGCTGGTTATTATTTCTATTATTTTGTATTGTTAGCTTAGTATGTGGTCTTAGGACTATTTTGAATGTCCTAAGTTAGTTGAGATATTGTTGGGATTACAGCCAAAAACAGAAGGATATCCAGTGTTAAATCAATGCATTCTTATCATTATAATCACAAATGAGAGGATGATAGTATGAACGAAAAATATAACATCTTTATTAAACATTTCTTGTAGCACAGATCCCATCACCTATAAGAATTTAGAGGAAACAATGTTTAGATTTTATGGAACAAAACAAATAAAAAATGAAACACGAGTTTAAGAATTACAAATTAAAACAGGTTTAATGAGAAATACACTGCGAATTTTGAAGGGGTGTTCTTTGTGTAACATGGTTTCATTTATTAAAAGTTCAGTGTCAAATTGGGCAGTGGTTAATAATTAGGTAAAGGTATCTTCTTGGATGGCATATTGCAGACTAGCTTGGGCTGCTGAGTTTGTTATCTGTTTTAACTGACGAACCCATATGTTCAGAAGATTTTATGTTAAGATGGAGTATTGTTTATAAAAACGCTTATAGTCTCTACAAGCCTATAAGTACACAAGCCGTGAAAAATGGATGGTCAGGAGGTGAACTTTCTCAACCTCGAGATAACATTGATTAATCATGCTTTTGACCTGGACTATGATAGTGAAGCTATATTTGCTAAGGTATGGTATATAGGAATGTATCAGACATTTAAGTAAAGGTAGCTATTCTACGTTTGACATCAAACTTGTTGTTGAGTGGGCGACTTCCTCAATAGGTCGGTTATGGCCAGGTAGTTTGGGCGCTTGACTCGCAATCTGAGGGTCGCGGGTTCGAATCCCCGTCTCACTAAACATGCTCGCCCTTTCAGCCATGGGGGAGTTATAATGTGACGCTCAATCCCACTATTCGTTGATAAAATAGTAACCCAAGAGTTGGCGGTGGGTGGTGCTGAATAGCTGTCTTTCCTCTAGTCTTTCACTGTTAAATTAGGGACTGCTAGCGCAAATACCGTTCTTGTAGTTTTGCGCGAAATACAAACCAAATCACACCTTCCTCCAGTAAGTGCTTAGGGTAGCCATTATATATTAAGATATCACGTAGGAGGAAAATTTTGAAATGAAGTGCCAAACATGTCGATTAGAGTTTGTATGTTCTATCGAGTAAACAAAGAATAACATTACGTCTGTAAGGGAACAGGATAAAGCTACATTTTTCATTTCGATAGAGAGATGCGGAAAAGTTGATACATTTACGGTCTACGAGTTCATTTAAACAGATCATGGTGTTGTTAAATTCAGCTTCACAGGTACGTTTGATACAAGTATTGTGAGTTTAAGGAAAAGGAAAAAAAAATGTTTCTGACGAAAGAAAATAGTAAACGTAAACATTCTTTGTATAGGATCAGTTCGAACTCCAAAGAACATATATCAATGTGTGCTTATACTGACAAAACCGCATTAGCTAAGGATGTCTTAATGAGAGGAGCCTATCGCAATGTTATCTATCTGATCATAGATGAAGCTGTTTAATAAGTATCTGTATTTTCAAAGATCTTTAACATAGGTTTGAATTGAGTTTTAGAAAAGAAATATTAAATAGAATTTTACTGTGGAAAAGTATAGAAAAGCAAATGTTGAAGGCTTCTTTTACAATGGTATTAATAAACAGAGAGGTAATGTCAGAGTGAAGAGTTGACTAATTTCAAGAGCGAAGTAAAAAGTCAGGGATAGTGAATTCATTTGTTGTGAGAGGCTGTAAGATTGGGATAAGGAACTCTGCTAGATTGTAGTTGTATGTGTCTAAAGCGAAAAGTACACAGTAAAAGGGGATTTCAATGAGTTAACTTTGGAGAGACAATATAGAATTTCAGCTGACTTTAAGTTGGTTTGTAAATTATCCTCACGACTGGAAATAAGTTGGTTTTTAAGCCCCCTTCATGATTCGAAATAAGTTGACTTGTAAACCCTCCTCACGACTGAAATTCTTCTTTCACATCAAGGACTGCTTCCCGACCTCCCATTGTTCTCGGTTTTTATTTGTATACACGTGTAGAAACATCTTATATTGGCAAAACAAAACACAATCTTAAAGTAGAAGTTTTCGTAGATATGGGTTCTTCAATTAAAACAGGTAACAAACTCGGCAATTCCATAACATTCGCTATACGCCAACACACTGAAAACAGAACACAAGATCCATCTACCAACTTCACCATTTAACCACCCCTAAATCTAACACTGAACTTTTAATAAAAGAAAAAAACTTTTTAAATAGAAGAACGCCTCCCTACACTTAACAGTTTATAGTCCTTTTCCCATTAAACCTGTTTTAACTGTCTGCAATTCTTATACTTGTGTTTGTCTGTTCTTTTCTATAAACTAATAGTATTTTTTCTAGATTACTCATAGCTGAACCTGTGCCATTTTGAAAGTCTAACAGACGTGTTTGTCATTGTTATTATTATCGTTCTCTCATTTTTGATTAAACTATTATTTTGTATTCTTATAGTAGGAAAGATATAATAAATAAGTTCGTTTCATTACTGGGTTAATGTTTAGTTCCGTTCTTTGTAAGTAACGTAACTTTTGTCAGAAGTTAATAATAATAGATACTTTATTTGCGTAAAAATAAGTATTCTTAGCAAACTCTGTAAAACAAACCAAAAAAGGTGTGCGATATATGATAGAAATATATTTAGAATTCAAATAAAGCTAGAAATAAAATTCAATTTCCTCCGATAATTTGAAAAAAAAGTAATATTTTTATTCAATTTGTTTGGTTGGTTGTTTTTTGTTAAGAGTAAGGCTATACAATGGGTTCTCCACGTTCTCTCTACCCTGGAGAATTGAAACACGAATTTTAGCATCATAAATTTTAAATCTTACCGCTGAGCCATATATATATACTTCTTAAATAAAAAGAAAGAACGTTGCGATATTTTTGGTATAGTAGCTGTACTTTTTCCTTATAGTTTTGTGGTAGAGAGTCTGCTATAATTATACCTGATGTTCTTTTTTTAAGGACTAGGTGATAATGTAGAGTATAACCTCTTCAGAATATAAAATGTGTCTACTTTTAGGTAGAAAGAGCTACAAATTTAAAAATAATAAATTTGTCATTCTGTTTTATTATATTTGTAACTTGAACATATAACTAAGAACGCACACACGTATCTATGAAACCTAAAAATGCTGGTTCTGGTAAAGTACGAACTTCAGTCCTATAAGAAGGTGGTACGGTACAGATATTTGTTTTACTTAAATGTGCAAGGTTTGTGGCAAGATAAACTACGGCAATTGAAATATACACTTCCAGGATATAGTTAACTTTTTCCTAAAATCTGATAATATATGTGAGCATTAGACAAGCAAATATGCATACAAAACGTTCAAAAAATTGGGAAATGTGTCTTCTCTTCACCACTTGCTATATGAATTAAATTTTAAAATTCATTTTATTCCATAACTTGACATTGGGTATGCTTAAATTCAAAGAATTATGTACGCATGTTACATAAGATAAAACTGTTAGCTTAACGGCTTTCGAACTTGGATTTAACAAGGAACAGAACGTTTATGAATGGAAACGGGTACTTATGATGGTAATCTCTCTTTGATTAAAATCAAGTTGACATCATTTCATTTTATTCTGTTTACTTTGGCTTGTTATTGGGTCTTTGTAACTTATAAGTTAGATGCAGAACATGGGGCGTGCTTTCAAATTCACTAAAAAACACAACGAAGCAGAATTAGCCACCAAGTTATCTATAATTGAAAAGAAAGATTCCATAATGGTTTAGCTCTGTAGGGATTGCTCATTACATCTGCAGGAAGAGAAGACAACTGGAACGTATTTAGCCGGGGGCGTTCGTGATGATAGCAACATCTTTATAAATGAATTGGATATTTGTCTTAACAATACATGTAGGATTAGTTGTTGGTTTATAAACAAAAGTTTCAAAAGAATACAGCAACTAGACACAACAAGCTAGTTAGTGAGAAAAAGACACTCCAGAATTTGAATTCCATGTAAAAATGTTTTCTCCACTTTAACTAACATTAATAGCTTAAAAACGCATTATTTAAAGCAATAAAAGTCCATTAATATAAATATTCTAATGATAATCCTTATAATCGGTGAATCCGCATCTATTTAAAGTGTTACGGCGTTTCTAAACTACAATAATCATTATGATAAAGTGTTACGGCGTTTCTAAACTACAATAATCATTATGATAAAGTGTTACGGCGTTTCTAAACTACAATAATCATTATGATAAAGTGTTACGGCGTTTCTAAACCACAATAATCATTATGATAAAGTGTTACGGCGTTTCTAAACTACAATAATCATTATGATAAAGTGTTACGGCGTTTCTAAACCACAATAATCATTATGATAAAGTGTTACGGCGTTTCTAAACTACAATAATCATTATGATGTGTGAAACAATTTTCTAAAACCTTTACATTATAATTCGATTTTTAGATGCTTCGAATAACTCCAAAACTTAAATAATTAACTTCTTAGCTAAAGATTATTTTCCAAAATAACGTATAAAATGCCTTTTTTTTCTTACTTTTACATAATTTAAATATGCTTTCGGATAATTATTTTTCATATGATATTGGAAGAATGTAACGAATTATATTTTATGGAAGTATAAACGAAAGATAACATTCTGATTTAACTTTCTGCTTCTCTAAACAAAGTTTATCTTTGACACACTAGTCTTCTATAATTGTAACATGGTTACTCGAGTACAGAAACGAGAGTAGTTAACCATCACGTTCCGCATCTGAATGCTGATTAGTTAATAGGATCATTTAACCTGTGACATCACAGCAGATAGTTCCATGCAGTACCAGCAGGGGATGGCTAGTTCCAAATTGTGTTACTAGAAACCAAATAGTTCCCAAAAAACATGATATTAGTTTCTGTATTATCGATGTGGTCAACTTACTACTTTGTAGTTTCACTTTAATATCTGTCTATTCAGAAATAAAAAGCGTTTTGAATATATAAAATTAATGTTTTATGTATTACAGTTTGCCTATTTGTATAGCATACTTTATGGCTGTTGTCTTAGTAAATCTTTACGCGAAGTAGACACAGTGGAATTGAGAACCTTAATAGATTACAACCACCTGTTAAAAGAAAATGAGACGACGACTTTCAATATAGAAATCAAAACGTCGTCTTCTTATCTTTAACAGGCCAGTTGCAGTTTATTAAAGTTCTCAAACCTAATACTTTATGATTAACATATGAATATCCATATGCTAGTTTAACTTACAATATTCGTAGCCCTGAAAAGTATTGTTTTCCATATGAATTTATACATAAAACATTCAAACTATAAATATTTATCCTGTTCATCATTCTTGTACAATCCTCCATACAGTAATTTATGTTACAATCTACGTAGTTTTGTCCTGTCGTTTTATATGTATAATGAACAAAGATATAGCTTTGTTTGAGTCATATAAACTAAAGGTAATACTGTATGCCCAAACGACAAAAATAGGAAGTACGACTATATTCAGTCATTTATAACCTATATAGCCCTGTTTTATTTTCATAGGTCCCATTACGTCTGCTTTTATCAACGAGTTATTAAACTCTATATGAATACAATAAAGTAGGTAACGCTGATATTATGCTTTGTCAAACGGTTTAATAAACTAATATGTCGTAGATGAAATCCAATCAATGTAAACTTTTAAAAACACATTTTTCAATTATACAAACTAAGTGAGCATGAAACTGTTAAAATGACCAGAATTATGTTTTGAACATAAGTCACTTTGTAAGATATTTGAAATTATCTTGTTCTAGATTTTCTTAACGTTTATAAGAATATTAATATCTTAATAGTATGTAAATATGCAATACAGTGTAAAATCTTAAAATACTATTTTGATTCCCTATCTTAGAATACCACCAAATTGGTTTAAATATAGTTTTCGACACTTTCACATGTCCTGTTCAGTCCAACAATTAGTTGCTGAAAGAAACACATACACTGTTTATTTTATAACGGAAATTCGAAGTCTCTTAATGGCTTATGACGTCAGACGAGTACAGCTTAAATTGGCATTCAGTGGTGTTGAAGTTTGACACCTTTGAATTAAAGAATCTTCAACAATCCTTCATTTAGCATAGCATCTAATATTAGTAATATGTATTATATTGGCTGATTCTCAACTGATTTTATGATCAAGATTCCTCACTTGTATAAAAATAACATTAATTGTCGGACCATATTTAACATACTTTTTTTTGTTCTGCAGTCTTTGCTGAACCCATGTGATACCAATGTATCCATCTCCTTGTTTTTTTTTGTATTACCTGGAGGATAAATAGTCCACTCATTGTAACTGTTGTACCTGATGATGCCAGGTTAACCTGGTGAAACGTTGTACCCACACAAATTATAATCTATGTATAAACAGCCCACTCATTGTAGCTGTTGTACCTGATGATGCCAGGTTAACCTGGTGAAACGTTGTACCCACACAAATTATAATCTATGTATAAACAGCCCACTCATTGTAGCTGTTGTACCTGATGATGCCAGGTTAACCTGGTGAAACGTTGTACCCACAAAAATTATACTCTATGTATTCGACATAAACAAGTTTTTCATTATAAAACCTACTTTAGGATTTATGTAAAAAGTAAATTAAACTATCATGGTGCTATGTGGAACTATCCACTCATGACGTCATCGGTCACATAACCCCTTGCAGCCAAACAGCATTAAGATCTCTAATCGAAGGGTTAGGTACTAAGGAGCTATTTCTGAACAAAACTTAATAAGTTCGAAGACACCTAATTCGTTCAAAGTGATGACATTTTGTAGCTTTTTACTTCTTTTGTAAAAACTTTAAATATTCGGTTTCAACTTCAAGATATACAGCTGAACAGCCCCTTATGCACATGTGGGCTAAGCGACCAGATAAGGTACCTTGAGGACTCAGGTATAACTGTTTCTAGTATTGAATTGATTAATAAAGAAAAGGAAGAGTCAGCAGCAACCGTCACCACATTTATAACGTATCCAAGTGAAAGTGCGAAATATGCTTGGATGCGTAACGTTTCGATCCATGGATCCTTCAGTCTGCAGCCCGATACGTTAACCACTTGGCCACGGCCGAGACAGAAAAAGAAGGAAGACGTTTTATTTTATTCCATATCATCATTTAAATATATATATATAAATTTGTAACAAAAGTTTACTTTCTAGTAATGGCTGTAATGAAATTAACTTTGAAATTTAGCAATCTGGCAAATATTTAAAGAATCTTCAAATTTTATTTATTTATCTAATACCTGTTTATATACATCTGTTTGAAGACATCATTATTTTATCATACGCATACTAGCAGAATAATAAAATATCTAATTGGATAAATATTTTCTGGATTTTGTTTCTTTGTGGTTAAGCACAAAGCTACACAATGGGCTACCATATTAGAAGAACCGTCACATAGCTATTTATTTAACCTTATTTACCTCAGCTTCATCTAATATAACAGAAGACTCCCATTTGACTCGTGAGCTGTTTCACTTAGCTGGTACACCGTATGAGTCAGCGGTAAGTTTATGAACTTTTAAGCTAAAATCCGGGGTTCAATTTCCCGTGATTAGCAGAGCGCATATATCCAACTGTGTAGCTTTTGCTAAAAAAACACATTAACAACAACAATCTATTAGCTTTGTGCTGTCCAGATACTTACGTTATGTAACCATGGTACAGTGATTACTTAGTCACATCAAGTGTTTTAGGCGCTTTTTATTAGGACAAAAAAGTCCAGCTGTTCTTTAATCATTTATTTTGTCTTGGTTTGTCAAGCTCTATTGTTCTAACTCACATAAACAGTCTAAAAAACGGTAAAGTATTCTGTTACACAGAAGAAGAGAAATAGGGACAGCTATAGGTAGATAACTGTTGTGTAGCTCTGAGCAAACTTTGAAAAAACTAGCCGCATCATCTCTTGTCTATCAGTTTATAATTAAGGACAGCTATAGGTAGATAAATGTTGTTTAGCTCTGACAAAACTTTGAAAAAACTAGCCGCATCATCTCTTGTCTATCAGTTTATAATTAAGGACAGCTATAGGTAGATAAATGTTGTTAAGCTCTGACAAAACTTTGAAAAAACTAGCCGCATCATCTCTTGTCTATCAGTTTATAATTAGGGACAGCTATAACTGTTGTGTAGCTCTGATCAAACTTTGGAAAAAAGTACAAACATGTATGTTTATAGTTTCATACGACACAACTAGTTTTATTTATATGATAAGAAGAATACTTGCAGATAGTTCACTGAGTTTTCTATTCTATAAACCATCTTTCAAAGTGAATTTAACCGGTACTCTCTAAACATATCTATCTTTTGAATAAGCTAAAAAATAACGAATCATGATCCTTAATAACATTTATTGCTATAACACAAGATCGTAGCTACTTTCCTACTTGCACTTGCTTTCAATTATCATGACATTGTTTTCTTCATGATTGATATTTGTATTTTCTCAATTGGTACAAGAAACTAATATGTCACAGCTTCTGAAATATTGTAAGAGCTAAATTGGAATATTTTTCCTTTTTTACCAGTATATGGAATAGTTTAAAATTTTTATCATGACTAAAAAATGAGCAAAAGTATGCTGGCAAGTCAATATATATATACATATATGTGTGTGTGTATACACATACAAACTTCTTTAATTTTTAGTCATAATGTATCTTATACAAAGCCATGTATGTGCAAATATCAGTTATTGTCACTAACTTTCCTTATTTCATCCGAATACACTGTGACTCTTTTAATTTCATGCCTACTGTGTTGACTTCATTTTATATTTATTAATTCTTGTTTTTATTAGAGAACGCAAAACTTTTATCATTCTTCCATATTTTGAACTAATGAGTTTCTATATAGATAAGAGTCTGCTGTACCCGAAGGATTGAATTAAATGTGTCGTGCAGCTACACGATACTTTTCGATTTACTTCTCTAGTTGATTAAACCGAAAGACAAATGAACCAAAAGTAATACCCGAGAGATTATGAAATATGAATCAAACGTAATGATGCTGGAGCAGTGGGACCAGAGTGTGAAAACCTCCAGTCACATTTAATTACTTCAAAATCCAACCCTTCTTGCTGTAAAAATAACCTGTCACCAGTGCCATCAATTCGACAGAGATAATCCCTCATAAGTATTATTACACGTCGATCTAAAAACGAACTTCAGAAATTAAATGATCATTACTTGTATTTTGTCTAGATAATATATTTCATTCAATTCTTTGAGTGCTGCAGAAAAACTATTTTACAGAGTATTTTTCTTTGATTTCTTCTAGTCAGTGATATCTTTCAACGTGTGACATGTATAGAGTGTTTGGTTGTTTGTTTGTTTTTTTTGTTGATCAATCGTTTAGTTTCTGTATTCTGAGTAAATTTTATACTATACCATAAAATTGGCTTCTCCTTTGTATATTTTTAAATAATAAATCTGTACATTGTGAGTTTGATTTTGATATACTTGTAATGTGATACAAACATCTCTTATAGAATAAATGATTCAGTGTTTTTGGTGCATGACTACAAAGCAGAAATATCACTTTAAAATAATAATCATTGGCAAAATACTTTGCTGTTATTTTTCTAAAGATTATTGTTTATAGTTAAATAGTTTCTAAATACGTAGTGAGCAAAGACCATTTTATAAAAGGAATATTATATACAAGCAAAATACGAAAGTTAAAAAAGCTTTTACAAATTACACATTACGAAAAGTTTAATCGGAAACTAACATTTATGCAGAAGATAATGAAAACAATAGAACTAAAAGTAAACAGACACACACTTAAATTTGTGAGTCAAATATATATTCACAAAATCTTAAAGTGCCTGCTATATTTAATGTGGTTGTCTTCCGTATACGTCACAGGGTTAATAACGAGTGTTTATTCAAAAAGAACAAGCTAATTAATATCAAAATTTAAAATAATAAATACACATTCTTAGTTATAATTAACCAAATTATAAGAATCTAGTGGAACAGTAGAGTTATGCATTCATAACATTAATTCCAAATTGAAAGTGAGTGGTTTTATAGATAATTCAGTATTTCTTTATAATAATTTCAGTATATAAAGAAAAGTTAACTTATAAAACCATGGATAGTATAAATAATAATTAACAATAATTTTAAAAGAGTTATAGAGTTATCAAAACAAAAAACTATAACAATAAATTAATAAGAAACATGGTTTAGTAAAACTATTCCTACTAAGTCGTATAGTTATTTTTTCCACAAAACCAGAAAAATGTGCCTCACTTTTCAAATACCAAAGGCTAGATAAGTTCTATAAAACGTGTTTAAAGAGAAACAAAAATATTCCTTTATTACATAACGAGTTCAGAAAAAGGAAAGAAAACTATATTAGAGCGTAGAAATATAAAAACCACGAGGAAGAAACGTCTCACTGAAGTGAGTAGGAAACAGAGAGTAAGACTGAAAATTGAAACAACAGAAAGTTCTAAGTGCTGTTTGTTTTATTGGACATTTCCAATCGATAAGTAAGTGTGAAATGATAGAAAACAGCAACTGTTTTCGTGAACTCTGACGTATGAATGTTGCTATATAATATACGAATAAGCTCATTATATTACAAAACAGTGTGCACTTTATTTTTCTGAAAAATGAACACTGAGAAATTTTCGACGATAAGAAAATCGATGTGTTTTACTTGAACTTGATTGATTATTAATGAATGTTCTTAAAGGCACGAAAACAGAAAGAAAAACTATTACAAAGGATATGTTGTTATGTAGTGATCTGATACCTTCTGACCATAACCACGCCCTTGTTCAAATAACGAAACATAATTATTTGAATTCGTATTCTGCAATCTTCACATTCCAAATGCCATGGGATTAACTGGACCCGTTTCTATTCTTGAATTGAAATAGGTGTTTTGGAAAATTTGTATAAAAATTAAAATATACTTCAGCTATTAGAAAAACCTCTTCGCGAATAGTAAAGTAACTGTGGAATTTCAATTTAGATGCTGTAAAAGAAAAGCTGTATGCTAAACCCACCATACAGGAATATTAAATTGTTTCTCTCAAGGCTCTAATCTTGTAAAAAATAACAATATCTGTAATTAGAAGAAGAAGAAAAAATACCCAGACTAAACTGATCCTGTCAAATCAAAGAAGCTTGGCAATTTGTCTACTTCACAGAAATATATGGTTTGTTACAACTATTATCAGAAATTGCGCTTTTAATGTATCGTTACGTCTGTTCTTGATAAAATGGTCTGGATATAAGAGTATGCTATGTTTTTACAAGGTAATTTCTTTTCAGTTACTCTGTGCCGGGTGTGATCTAGTGGTTAGCTTGCCGGACTGTGAATACGAGGGTTCCATGGTTCGCATCCCGTTGCCTAAAATTTATATCCTGCACTTTGGGGTAGTGGATAATGGTCAAATAGCCCAAGAGTTGGCGGTGGGTGTTGTTGTCTAGCTACCTTCTCTCTAGTCTGTCAGTTCAAAATTAGGGACGACTAGAGCAGTTAATCTTGGCATAGCTTTACGCGTAGATCCTAAATAAATATATAATAATGTTTCTTATTGATTTCCTGTGTGTTGAAGTCGTGAATTTTCTTTCAAATCATTTATTGAGTTCTACAACACAATACTCAAAATTGTTTGAGAAAAACAATAATAACCATTGTCAAAGAACTTCTATGTATAACAATCATCAAACAACTAGTGAAATATGTTCCTGTATGTTTGTGTAAAGAGTTTGTAGGCATATTCCTTAAGCGAGGACTTTGCTTTTGGGTGAATAATTTGAGTTTGCGTGTAGTTGCAAGAACAGCAAAGATAACTTTAATATCATGTCAAATAATAAACTAAGGGGAGTAAATTTACACTATATGAACTAAAATCACTAGAAACCGTTAACACACACTTAACATGTTTTGGCAATTCTAATTTTTCATAAATTAAGAATGAAGTAGCTTTATGTAGAAGTTAACTTTAATACATATTTAAGGGAAACATTTCACTGCCATCGTACGATCATCGCAGTGTTTACAAACAGGTCCATAAAAGTGGCAGCCACTCCGGTTGTCAGTATTATATTTTTTCCTACTGTTTTTTAGAGAAGCATCAGTTCTATCATTCACATACCTAAATTAACATTTAGTTTTCAGATTTGGACCACGAGTTTATTCTATCTAATTTTTTTAATGTTAGTAATTCATATCTAATAAAAGCTTCACACAAAATAAAATTTAAAAACCAGTAAGACATGTAGTATAATTATATTATTTTGACGTTTATTGATGACATTGATTTGATAGTGTACACGTGAATTTTGTTACTTAGATGAGTTTATCATTATGTTGAGCTCAAAATATTCCTTTTGGATTATTCTTTAGTGGAGATCGTAACAGCCACTTTTCCTTTTCTGAAGCTCCACACACGTCTTGTGAAATGTGTAACGACCAGAATTCGTACATAGCAACCATCACACGCTTTAAGACTAATCTCATCTTCTGGGATATTATATTTTTTCCTGAAAGCTTTTACAGTCAATCATCATATTAATAAATCACGTTACTGACAACAAGTATAAAATGCTATCCAACATAAATGTTTAGCAACTGTAGTTTCAGAAGAGTACCAAGGTTGGTGAATGTATATAAACAAATTGTTCTTAACATATGACAGTAATTTTATTACTACATTTCGTCCTACAGACTGCCAATGTGAAATACCTCGCAGATTTCATAGTTAAGTAGTTTATTTTTAGCGCAAAGCTATACAATGGGCTACTTACGCTTTATTCACCGCGGGAAATCGAAACCCGAATTTTACCACTGTAAGTCATGAAGTTTATAGCAGACCAACCAGGGAACATATAGTTGATTAGTAATTAATATGTAAAATCGACACTTTATATAAACCTGTAAATTTCATTGGGTCTGTATATATAACTGTGTTACACACTACAAATCATGATTTATCAGTCTATATAAGAGTGTAAATTTAATTCTGCCTGTATGTGTAGCTTTACTACACACTACCTGTTGAGGTTTATCAGTTTATGTAAACCTGTAAATTTCATTGGGCCTGTATGTATAGGTATACTAGAATCCTAGATTGGATTTCTTATTAATTTATTAAAACGTGTAAACTTAATATATCTATATATGGAACTGTAAAATACCCTGTTTACTAGTGTTAAACATTAACTGTTTTATGTCTTTAGATAAGAGGACAAATTAACTTTATATGGCTCATTTTATATAAGTCGATAGCTTTGTCTTGATGTTGCTATGTCCTACAATTACAGTTTTTATTAGTTTCATATAGTTATACTTTGTCCTAAAGTCTATGTGTTTATCAGTTTACGTAAACACGTAAACGTTTCTTTGTATAGCTATATCATACCTAAAAAGTCATGTTTTTATATGTATATATATATATTTATATGCAGGTCAACTTATTGTTACGTAGCTTTACTGTATTCTGCACCTAACGATTGTATCCTTTGGCCACTTTTCAGTTGCATTAATTAACAATATTTTATTATATATTTAAGTTAATGTTCGAGATAGCCTAAGATTATTCATCTATCAATTTGTAACTTTAAAATAAATACAGATAAATTCATACATTATGATATTTGTAAGAGAATGAAAAAATTTTATCAAAAAATGAGCCTCAAAATTTAGTAGTGTTTAATACCAATCAACTCAAGCTACGAAATGTGCTACCTGAAAATGGACAAGTCAGTTATTTTACCTTTCCTTACGATCTTATTGTAAACTTAATTTGCTGGAGTTTCCTAGTTCTGGCACCCTGGAAATTAAAGCAATATTTAAATACACGCAAGCATTTTTATTTCTTAACACTTGTATTCGGTTACACTCACGTTATGAAACTATTATGCTTTTAAATACTATTTTAAACACTTAATGGCAATTTGTAGACAGAAAGCTTATAAAACAGAACTAAATATTTGTATGCGTTGGAATGAGACGTCACTTGCACGACGTATCATTACAGTACTCGAGCATGTCAAAATAATTTCTCAAATCCAAAAAAAAAAATCCTATCCTTGAGGTATTAATTTTTTACCATACTCTCTCAAATCCATAAAAATCCTATCCTTGAGATATTCATTTTTATCATAATTTCTCAAATCCATAAAAATTCGATCCTTGAGATATTCATTTTTTACAATACTTTCTCAAATCCATAAAAGTCCTATTCTTGAGGTATTCATTTTTACAATACTTTGAGCTCGCTGATGAATCAACAGAAAGATTGCGGACTCACATCTCTTAAAATTCACACCGCTTAAAACAAATAGCTACAACAGTTTAACTTGTTCAATTATTTTTATATGATGCTAGCTTTTTTGCTCACTCACATATAGTATTTGTAAACAACGCCTGAAATGAAATCTTAATTAGGAACTTATTTCTTAATTCACACGATTAATAAAATATTAAAATATTAAAATTCAATGAGAAATATTTATTTGTTTGTTATGGATTTCACGAGGGCTATCTGTGCCAGCCGTCCCTAATTTAATAGTGCAAAACTAGAGGGAAGGCAGTTAGGTATCACCACCCACCGCAAACTCTTGGGCTACTCTTTTTGCCAAAGAATTGGTGGAATAATCGTCATATTATAACGCCTCTACGACTGAACGAGTGAGCATATTCAGTGTGACGGGGATTCGAACCCGCGACCCGCAAATTGCGAGTCGAGCATCATAACCACCTGGCCCAATGAGAAATGAAATTATTGGCAAGAAACATTTACAATTTTCAAACGCTACAGAAAATAGACAGTCTGCGCTCTATTCAGCACGAGGAATCGAACCCCAAATTTTAGTCTTGTGAGTTTAGCTAAGACATTCAAGAAGAAACATGATATGAATAAAGTTGAAAGTTTTTTTTTAGTTAGCATTCTCCCACCATTATTATACTCACACCACGATATTTATAATTGTCAAGCGTAGAGTATGACTGGTGGGTCCTAGTGAATATAATAAGTAAAAGTGCGTGTTTGTAACAAAGTAGAAGGGTTACAACTGAATTATAAGGTGTTTCTGCAAGGTGATAGTATATATGTTTTGGATGATGGTTGGTGTCTGATATAGGGCAGTAGATATGTATCTATAGTTAGCATATGTTGAAAGTATTACAGTTTTATAAGGGTATGTCATGTGAAGGCTATCTGAGAAAAATGTAAGCCACTCTCGCAAATATATCTATAACTAAATAGGTACGATGATACATGATTGAAAAATATACTTACCAAAACGTAAACAGCAAAAGGCATGACTACAGCAGACACCAGAAGATCGGCAAAGGCTAGACTGACGATGAAGTAGTTGGTAGCGCTTCGGAGACTACGTTCTCGATAAACACTTAGAATAACTAAAATGTTACCAAAAACAGCAAGAACTGGTAGCAGAACAAGCAAGAGTGCCCAGTACCCTTTCACGACTTCAGAAACAGCTTCCGGAATTTCAACAGTTGAGGACAGTACCTCTGTCTGGTTGTCTATACGATTAGTCCAATTGCACTCATTTCCATTACCGACAACTGTAGAAAACCGACCTTCACTGTCCAGAGCCTCAGCAGAACCTAGCATAACCTCAGGCAAAGAATAAGTAATATTCGTTAGCCAGGTTTCGTTTAGCAAGTTAGAATTTGAATTCTCTTTAAAATGTCGTGATTGGTTTAAAGCAACATAGAAACCATCCGAAATAGATTTATTGGTAGACGGGACTTCGAAAAAGGACGATTGTTTTCCTTCATATAACCAAGGAACAGAGTTTCTTCTTGCTACAGTTTCATTTCTTTCTGATAATATCTCGTCCAGAGAAGCTGTAGAAGAAATGGGGATTACTGCAGTTCTGGCTTTTAGTCCTAATGATGCCATTGTTTATATTAAGAAGAACGGTGATTGTTGATTCAACGAACTGGCATCTACAGTTCGAAATAACTGAGAATGGAGTTTTTCATGTCGTTTGTTTAGCTATAACTGTACAAAATCTTAACTAATAACCAGTCGTTTACCTGAAAACAAATACGTGTCACTTTTTCTAATCACTATGTGAAACATACTTTCATAAGTTATATATATGAGCACTGACTAAATCTGATATAGATCAAAATTAATGTCTCTTGTTCTCTTTTTTTTGTAATATTTTTTGCGATACTTCACTAACAGTATTCGATCACTTAAGAAAAATCATTTAATTTTGACACTTTTTAAAAGTAATATGTTGATATAATGGTTGAGAACAGTGTCATTTTTCGTTTTATCTATAGTTTTTTAATACACCGATCGTTTGCTTAAGTGTAGCTAATAAAAATTACTTCAACCACGTTCGACTTTTAATTACACCTATTTATTTAGCTTGTTTGTTTCAAAGTTCTTCTTCTTCCAGAAAGCTCGAGGATAATCGGATCAACTTTCGAGTATAAGACCAATAAATGAAGATTTGTGGGTCTTTTATGTTCTCTTTTGACCGAAATATAATTAGTGTTCCCAGAGCTTAAAGATTCGTACAGTAACGAACAGAAGAAGCATTACTAGGATGAAATTGGGTGTTGGCTTGCACGATATTTCAAACCAGAAGTAAGAATAGGCTGTTGGAACTTGTTTGTTAGACTTGCATCTGAGCTTTCATCCCAGCTTACGGAAGAAATTCTGTAAAAAAAAATGAAAATACGTGTTGTGAAAATCGTATGAACATATTTAATTTAAATAAACAAATCACAGGCTTAAGATTAGTAAACAAAACAAAAATCATAACTTAATTTAATTCGTTGTCTTTCAAGCTTCTATTTTACCTTATTATATAATCACTCGGTACTCCAAATAAAATCAACATGGTACAGTTTAGGAGGTCATTTTTTAAGTTATGCTATGTATCTCCTATATCTTATGTTATGGTCAAATAATTATGTACCCAAAATAACATTTTTATTCTATTTATATGTGACCTCGGTAGGAGGCTATTTAGCAACCTCTATCCGTCATTTATCCGGAACTCTAAATAAGATCAACATGGTATAATATAAGAAGTCGTTTTGTAGTTCATGCTATGTATCTGATACCAAATAATCAACAACACGGAGTTTTTTTTTTATGTTCACGTTAATTTATAGGATTCTAATTTATAGGTTTCAGCTTTTCAATTACCAGAGCATGGTATAATGTGAGGTTGCTGTTCCTGTTTATAATTTGTGTAGCTTCGTTGGTAAAAATGTCCATTTTTATTTAAACTGTTTTTTATTTGTAAGAAGTAACAGCACTTTTATGTTGTTCTTAGAAGTTTCAAATACAGATATGTTAGTTTTTTATTGTTTTTGTGAACACGTTTCTATACTTAATATATTGCTTTTACGGTATGTTTATACTTAACTTATTTGTTCTTAATACTTTATTGTGTTCATTTGTTATTGCCATTATTACAAGCAGAATTTATTGGTGAAATAATACAAATAGCAATACATTTTTTAACTTTTTTATTTATTTGGGTCGGGAAAGGTTTAGTGGTCAGTCAGTTAAGCTACTGATCGAAAAGTTCGGAGTTTGATACGATATGCTACTAAACATACTATATACCTTCAGCATGTAGGTACGTTATAAAAATGACTGTCAATTCCTTAATTCGGTTGACAGAGTCCTTTTGACTGCCTCATACCTGAACCCAAGTATCTCTAATTTCGCATAAAGTATCGTTCACGTTCATTGTTAGTTTCTTTATTTATTCGATAAATGTTTGCGCTTCTTTTTTGTCACATGTAAATCTAACGTTAATTGGCTTTCGGCTGGGACAACGTAATACAAGTATCCAATACAGGAGATTGCTTTTTCAATGACCATAGCTAGTTGTTTTTCTTTAGTGCACTATCTGAACTCTGCGAAAAATCGAACTCCGTATACTTACAGCTGACCCCCCCGGGGGACTGGAATATAGAGAAAATAATACAATATTAACTTGACTGGGTAATATTGGTAGGACTATCATATACATGTAAATTAGGCGCATCTTTACATCAAAACTACTACTTAAAATAAGCAGAGCATCTTAAAACAAAATCTATATATTGTAAAAGTGTAAACATAACCTAACTGTTGTAAGACAAAGCATTGCTACTTGTGTCAGTACTACCAATGCTTTATTTCTTAAACTTAACACTATGAAGAAAGTGGAATACAGAGAGTAAAAGCGATCACAATGTTTACATATTGAAGATACTAGAGCCTTTTAAAACAGAGAAGCTAGAACTTTCAAAGTCCCTAGTAATACCCCTGATACACATTCCAAAGGACTACCGTAGGGTTATGATTGATTATTTCAGTCTAAAACTACAAAACATAAAGGTTAATTAAATTCCAGAAACTACGTACATTACATAGAATAGATTTAGAAAACTAATCGTGTTCTAATATACATCAAACAACTAATGATGTTTTATATTACTATATGGTAATTTAGTTAATTACATCATTAAATGAGGTAAGTTTCTTTAAACTTTCCTAAATGCTCAAATGAATCGAGATAGTTAAAAGTAAAGTTAGTTGAATAATTTTTTTGCATAGTGAATTACTATAATTTCTTATTTAAGATAACTAACTATGCATATCATGGCTAAAATAATTTTAAAATATCGTATCCATTAGTGAAAAACAATCTCGTATAGCAAACTGACTAGAAATACTTAATGTTATAAAGCAAAGCCCATTAAACCTAAACCTATAATGATTAGAATGGATTGAGCCATTAGTTGGGTATCCTTGCTGCTAATTATATTTTCGAGCGCAATCCCCTTAATATCTCAATATGTTTTGGCTAGATTATAAGATTTAGATTAATCCTCAGTTCTACACGGTTAGTCAACAATGCAAAAGAATCCTTATAAATGTACTAATAATTAAAAGCATTAATGATTTTGAATATATGTTAGATATTACTTTTGTTTTTCACCAGGAGTGAAATTGAAAAGAGAATCTTTGACGTAGAGGCCTAATGCATTCTTTGATTCGCCAAACCCTCTACTGTGTGTTACAGTTTGTGTGTTCAAAGCTCATCAGCACAGCTTGGGTTAGCAAACCAAATAATTACCATTAGGCCTCTTATAATGGTACATTGCATATAATATCTATATCACACAGTCACTCTTCAATTTCACCTCTGGTGTAAAAGAAAAGAAATATTTAACATGTATATATATACACACTCATTAAACAGTTGTCCCGCTGCAAAATATCGAATGTTGAATTCGACGAAATGTTGTAACGTTATTCACATACCTAAATTATGTTACTATATGGTAAAGTAAAACGTACTCAAAAACCAATAGAAGCATTAATAATTATTTAAAGAATAAGATCAACAAAATTAAAACTAATTATATGTAAAGCATTAAAAGTAAAGAAAAATCGTATTATAGTGTTCACTCCCGACTCGTATGATATTTTACAAGATCGCGACATAAAACTTTGCAGACTATGTAAAATTTGGCTGCATTTCTCAACTGTCTTTCGTTTCTAAAAATAAACCATTTATGTTTCCACCTTGAACATCAACTAATACTTGAACAATAATTACTCCACCCTTTTGATTTTACACCATATTACACAAACACATACATATAGAATGACTGGAAAAAATTTAAAGCAAAACTCCTGAACATTATATAATATCAGGATATCAGGAATTTATGTTCGTTGGTATATTATCTGATGTATCGAATTCTTTAGTAGTTATTACTGTATCAAGAAAACGGTACACATATTTTGTTAACTTACTGTTTATTAAGATTTTTTTTTGTCTTTCATGATAAGACTCAAGAGATAGATACATTTTTTTAATATTTAAAATAAGTCAATATGATTATTTCAAAAAAAAGAAAGAAAATTAGTCAACATGTAGCGAACCGTTGGAATTTACTGAAACTGTTAATCTGCCTGCCGAACTAATGGTTAGATGAGGTTTCAATTCATTTCCATATATCTTCATCAGGTCTGATATGTTACCTTGATAAATCCTGAGCATGTTAATCAATTATTACAGATTTACTGAGCTAATTAATAACTTAGACATGATACAGAGACAATAAAATCGATTGAAACGTCATCTCACGCCAACTTGTCAAGCTGGTTATCAATTTCAGCAACAACTTTCAGTGAACCTTTACACTATTTATAAGTACATATTTTGCAGCTAATATTTTTTGGAACTTATAAATGATTTAAAATATACTATTTAGATGTGTGTAATTCGGTAAATAGCGTATAGAATTTCTTGCGACAATCTTACAAAATATGACATAAGATCACGAGTTCTTATAAATCAATAGATATTTACTCGTTCGATGAATGACACATTTTGTTTTAAAAATTTCAAGATAAGTTTGAGGGAGAGTGAGTGTCATACCCTTTCAGGAAAACAGAGTTCCAAGTTTTTCCTGATTGGTCTTCAAATATTTTATAATTCTATCCGAATTATTGCATTATGCAAGGGCTAAGTAAGTTATATTAGAAGGATTTCGAATATGCAACTCAACAAGTAATGTGACAATCACAGAAGATACAAAGTATCAAGACTAGGATTTGAAATTTTTTGGCGTTTAATACGTAGTGTGATACCACACAATTTATCGCTTTTGTGAAAAGTGTGGCATTTATAACAGATGAGAATAAACAAACACAAAATTTAGTGGGGAAAAAACAGTCCATTCCAAGCAATAGTATATAATATAATCCAGAATGAGTTCAATCTGGAAATGAGGCCAAAAGAGTAGGGACTCACCAAGATAAGGCTTCCAGTCAACCTTTAAATACCTCAGGCAGCTAGAAAATGAAACCAGTATTCATGCTATTCTATATGATAAAATCGTTGGACCTCAGCGCCTGTGAATTTTTGTGCAATCGGCCCATTGAACAAACGCTGGAAAATCGTCATCCTCCTATGCTAGATGGATTATGAAAAGCCAGCAGGAAGTAATGGTTCACGTGGGACATGACAGTTTTACGACGGAGAATTTTCAACAGAAAATACTCTAAAGAACTATTGTTCCGATGTATGTTCATCAGATAGAGCATGAGCGGACATGGCGACATGGACTGTAACGACGTGTTGAGACTCCAAGACTGTTTTAAATAATGTACTGAACTCCCTCTCTTTATATATATATATATATATATATATATTTCATAGTCACTAACTAGCTTTGTAATACTCTACTGGATTAGACAGAGAGAGAACTTATTTGAAATTGAAATTTATAAGAACTGTAAGTACTATTGAAGATAAGACCGATTAAATCACAAACTGCTAAAAGTTTACATTTACGCAAACAATGCATGCCGTGATGGAAGTGATGTAAATTGATAATCTACACTATAAACAAATATTTTTCCCCTCACACCATTTGTACACATTCATAATTTAATAATACGAAGACTGGATAATGGATATATAAATGGATATTTATCACACTTGCTACTTTAATCGATTTTAAATATGAGTGCTGCAAGAGGGATCTTTCTGGAACTTGAACTACTAGACAATTAGTACCCTTGTCCACAACTGTGTTATCGAATTTCAATTCTAAGCACTATAGATATGTAATATGTTTGTGATTTTTAACTTACGTTTTCACTCTTGTTGTGCTTGTCCTCCAGTGTAAATTTAAGTGTATTCCTCAAAAGTGAAACCATGTACTTTTCATTAATTTCTGATGGAAAATTATTTTTTTTCTCAATAAATATCTTAAGATTTACGTTTCTTAAGTCTTTATCCCAATTTGAGATTTCAAAGTAGATAAACGCAACTATCGTAACTTTTTCATAAACTGTTGCAAAATGGTTTAAAAGCAGCTTTATGAATGAAATGCTAAACACTAAAATGTATCATAAAAAATTCATCACGTTTCTTTCATATTTAAACTTAATTAATTTCTAAAGCATAATTGCGTCCTACTTAATACTCGAAAGTAATTAACCAACAAAAAACTATTGAATAAATAGTTTTTGATAACATTATTCTCAAGCGCGTGCCAACACCTCCCTCTCACGGACAAAGAAAGGTTTGATGGAGTATTACTCCTCTTCTCTTATCACTTTAGCAGAAAAACACCCATCAGTCACAAAGCTCGACAATTGGAGAACAGCAAAGAAACTTTCGGATGAATAAATCGTTGAGTCCTTCCATACTCAAAGTAACAAATCACAAAGAAGTTTCGTACCACTTGAATAACTACATTTCAAGTTGAAAATTCAACAGCCTTTTGTGAAACGAAATCTATTTAAGTTCATAAACTGCTGCTCAGAGAGATATCGTTTTATTTGAGACTGTTTTAAGGTCACTAAGAAAAATGTTACTATGTAAATATATAGATAGCAAACATCACATAAAAGTGTCAGCACCCAGTAAACCAGGATTTCTAAAATATATCAATAACAAGTGTTGCCTCTTTTCTCTCGAGGATGCCCAGCAATTATTGACAAAGAAATCATAAGAAACATAAGAAAGTAAATGATAAATTCAAGATGAAACGAATTTAAAACGATTACAAAAATTTATCAAAGGAATATAAAGAAAAATAAATATTTGTACGGCTTTATATCATTAAATGGATTTCAATGGCTGCCTATACATTTTTATCAGAGCGGTTCAGTTGATAAAAAAATAAAGATAAGTCAAGTTTAAGAATGTTAAGTAAACAACTTACTTATACTTTGACTATGATTCTTATGTTGGTTTAAATGAAAGATGTGTTCAATAACTTTTAAAAGTTTTCTTCCATTATTTTCAGTAACAACGTGGATATTTTGTTTTCCGGTTATGACATATCTTACTCACATACATTTGCGTAGGAATTAGTACTTATAAATCCATCATTGATAAATTTGCGTCTATAAAGAGGGATAATCGCACTTTTTAAAAACGATTTTGATATCGTCGCAGATACAATACATACATCGAGCTACTGGTGATATCTTTCACACCCCATACATTGTGCATAGCGATTTCCCGACCGTTAAATCTACATCATACATAGTCGACACTGAAAATGTGTACTGGTGATATCTTTAACACCCCATACATTGTGCATAGCGATTTCCCGACCGTCAAATCTACATCATACATAGTCGACACTGAAAATGTGTACTGGTGATATCTTTAACACCCCATACATGGTTTATAGCGATTTCTCAACAGTCAAGTCTACATCATACTTAGTCGACGCTGAAAATGTGTACTGGTGTTATCTTTTACACCCCATACATGGTTCATAGCGATTTCTCGACCGTCAAGTCTACATCGTACGTAGTCGACGCTGAAAGCGTGTACGTTAGTACACATCTTCTATAAATCTATAAAACCATTTCTTTCAAATTCATAAAAAAGCGTAACATCCTTAATTATGCATCACTCTTATTTATATGCATACTGAGTGTACGTTGCTAATTAACTTTAATACCAAATTTCAACTTTCATAATTTTTAATTACTTGAATAACGAAATTCAAAATCAACCTTAAATCTGTATCATTCTTACTCACATCCAGAATGAGCGGGTTTTAACGACCTATTCTTATTTTATTTTTGTCAAATCATCATTCAGACTAATAGACAAACAAGTGAAATATTATTATTCACCTCCAACACTACGTTCAAATATATATCTTTGTCAGTTATACTCAAAGAGTGAATGTTAATCAATATCAGAGTATGCTATCTAAATAGAGCAAACTGTAAATCAATCTGGTAACGAGTATAACTAATTATACTTATATAACGTTCTTACTTATACAGATTAGAGTGAATTAATTTACCTGTCATTAGGCATTAATATTAGGTCTATTATATCTTTAATACATTATTTTATATCTTCTCCTTTAAGGATTGTCATGAATTAGAAGAATGTACAATAATAATATTTCAACCACGCTATATTTGTTATATTACCGACTACCGTTTCGCTCAGTCCAGAGTTCTTTAGGCCGGCTGGGACAACAAAAAAACACAGCAGTGTTCGGAAAACTATTTATATAAGCCATTTATTATACAAACAATTGTATGATGTGAACATACTAAGCTAACAATGCAAAACAATTTCTATAATAACAGTACAATAAAAATAAATAAAAACCAGATATATTAAACATTCTAATCGATACTGTTGATGAAGCTAACATTAACGAAATAAAAGAGTATGGTTTGGTCACAGAACATGTAAGCATTAGTTGTTATCTAAAAGTACAGTCGTGGATTTAATTTGTGTTGAATAACATAGCTACAGTATAACCGTGTATAAGCAGGCCTTCCCAAGATCTTCCCTAAAACCGTCTTGTGACCTAAGAAAAACCGTTAAACGGCTCCCGAGTAAGGAACATCACATCTGAAATAAATTGTTACAACACATGTTTGTTTAGGTGTAAAGTCAAGTAGCAAGACATTATAATGAAATGATATTTTCTATGTAGGTATAACATAATAAATAATAAAATAAATGAATATAATTGAATCGTATAATAAATAGCTCGAACATTGACACTTCATTTAAAATATAAGTGTTAAATATAATAAACAGAAAACAATATATTATGTACTATGCGGTCTGTCTAATACAACTAATCCGAATTTAACTAACCTCTATCACACGTGGAGCAGGCAACGCTGAGTAATGAATAAACTTAAATCTTTTTTTTTAATGTAAAAGTAAGCACGATAAAATTACAGAAAATGAAATTATAATATGATTTAGAAAGAGAAGTTACAGTAATGGTAAATTTGGCTAATAAAATAGGCAGTAAAAACTAATACTACTTAACTAATTACGCAGTATTACACCACATATGAAACTATTAAATATCTAGTATTACCTATATAACGGGAGGTAAAAAATGGTGGTCGATACACTAAAGCGATTCATTATTTCTTTAAACAATTTTCAAATAAATTAAAGTATAGACGTGAACGTTTAGGAAAAGTTATGATGTTCTGTGAAACTTCTAATAATCTCATAATTAGGAGCAAGAATATTGTTGAATTTCTCACAACACTGAGCGAATTGTGTGTTTAACACACTATGGGAGAAACCGCGTTTGTGAAAAATACAAGTGAATTTACAAGCTCTGTACAAGTCTTGTAATGTAGAACAAATTATATTATATCTGATAAACTATGAGTAGTAAACGTTGTAACATAACTTGTTAGAAGTATTTGTATTCGGAAATGGAAAGTTTATAACTTAAATTTGTGTGTGTCCATTTTATCGAGAACTTTGGTTTGTTGTGCTAGCCGTCCCTAATTTAGCAGTGTAGGACTAGAGAGAAGGCAGCTAGTCATCACCACCGACCGTCAGCTCTTGGGCTGCTGTTTTACTAGTGAATAGTGGGATTGGCCGTCACATTATAACGCCCCAATGCCTGAAAGGGCGAGAATGTTTGGTGGGACGGGGATTCGAACCCGCAACCATCAACGCAACGAGCGCCCTAACCAGCTGGACACTGCGGGCCCTTGAAAACTTTGACTTTCGATGATTCATTAATAGTGCTGTTATCTAAACCCAGGAAGTATGCTTTGTTTTTAATGACAGATTTGTTTTCAGGGTAAGTTAAAGTTAACGAACTTGTTCCGTTGTGTCAAAAAAACCTTCAGAATTAAGTATAAGAATAACATCAGTATTTCTACAAGTACAACTGATGTACGAAACTTTAATAGAGTCTTTTTTTTATTAATATTTGTAATGTAAGAAAATTCCAGTTTGAATAAATATAAATCTGTAATAAGTGAGATGAAGTTATCTCTTATTGTAGTTTCTTGTATTTTTTGAAATACACGTTGACAAAGTTGCACAAATGTGTTCACAAGTTAAACATACATAGACTGAAATAATTTGTGTGATATGAATCATTGGCAATTTTAATGAGTGACATTATCATAGAAAGTTATGTGTTTACTGACGTAAAGCAATATTTACAGAATTAGTAAAAATCTCGAAGTTGTTAATGAAATAATCCCCTTGATTTTGTCGATAGCAAGACTAATGTAAAGATAACTGAAATCAAAAGTTTCTAGTGTTTTAGCTTTAAAGCCTTTAATTTTCAATTTACATTCAATGATAACGAACGTATTGATATCAATGCTCTCTTTAAGAATATTACAATAGTTGTTTAAATGCTATTTAATGTGAGAACATTAGTTATTAAAACTGACAGGTCCTAAGTCGTGGCTTCTTTTTAAGCCCCAACAATAAGTCTTTTTGTGTATGGTGTTTTATTTAGTTAGGAATCTACAATAATTTAGGTTATTATATTATCTTTACATAAAGATGTGATATAAAACATTTACAAATGAAAACAAAGTTTTTAACTATATCATCTTCGGAAGTGATGACGTGTTTTTTT
>NW_013666104.1:339110-391234 GCF_000517525.1 Limulus polyphemus | reverse complement strand
TCGCATATAACGCCCCCACGGCTGAAAGGGCGAGCATGTTTGGTGTGACGGGGATTCGAAACCGCGACTCTCGGATTGCGAGTCGAGCGCCCTAACCACCTGGCCATGCCGGGCCATGATGACGTGCCTACTGCGTAAATAATCTAAATACTCAGTTATTTTTTTAACTCGTACTGCGTTCATCGATGTTAATAGTGAATTTATTTAAGTATTTTATGCGTTTATTGATTATGCCCCTGATTTCATTTACCCAGTTTCTAAAGAAGATTACTTTTATGTCCTATTTTTCACTACACATAAGTACACTTTACTTGTCTTGTGCGTTTTCAATTAATTTTAGATCACTCCAGAATTTAGGACTTTCATTAATAATCGAAAATCGTTATTAGTTTCGATGTCGCGGTTATGATGTCCAGGTTAACTATAACATTACTGTTAAATCTACACCATTCACACAAACAACCCCGTTTTCACGATACATAAAAAATAAGCTATTTATTAGAATTCGCTTAACTTATTTTTAACATTAAAGAATTTTTAAAATACGACTAATGTTTGTCTTTAATTTGTCATAAATAAATTAGGTACAACTTGTTTGTTTCGAATATTCCGCAAATCTACACAAGGCTATCTGCGCTAGTCAATAGTACCCACCACCAACTCTTTGGCTACTCTAATCGAATAGTGGGATTTGGCCGTCACACCTATAACTCACTTATGGCCTCAAAGTACGTAACGTGGTATAGTTTTGGTTTTTACAACTACAGAACGTGAAGAATCATAAACATTCATATCCACAGTCCAGCACGTTTACATGTTGGCCACGCTCAGTCCGTCAGGCATTAAGGTGTAATATTGTACCGATCTTTTTAACCTCGATGATGAAGTAATAGCATAAATAGTGAAAATAGTTTATTTTATGTTATTTAGTATTGGTGTATTTTGTGATAGAAATTTGAAAAAGGCTTAAATGATAACTGAGAAAAATAAAAATATATTGTTTGTATTCAATATATTAAAAGAGCTTTATACAAAAAGCTTTTAAAAATCCATGTTATAATCTAATACGTTAGGAACAATAGTCGGATCATGACATAATATAAGTTTTTCGACTGTGTAAGTTTCTTGATTTTATTCCTCTATTAATCTATAAAAATACGTTAATCTGAATATTAGATTTAAAGTTGGTGCCGTAAATAATAGAGAAATAATAAAAAAATGCCATTAATTTTATCATTCAGGTCATCCTTTGTAGATTTCTAAATCAAGATTATAACCAAAGGCAAAATCTTTAAACAAAATGGAATTAGACGTAAATATTAATTTTATAGAATCAACATATGCTCCAATATTTTTTAAATAATAAATTAGATTGGCTGTGGTTTCATTTTTAAAAAAAGTTTTCACTTTATTCTATAATGTTTAAAATTCTTTATTAATAACATTTTGAGTTACCAACCATTATTGTAGTTTATGTGGTTTAGTTATAAGCTGGAGAAGTTTCAACAAAATAATATATGTATACCTTTCTTTTGAACACAAGATACATTTACAAAGTAATTACGTTTCTTAGTTTCTTCGTATTTACGACCTAAACTTTGCTGTTAAGAGTTTTCTGAGTTGTTTTGCAATCTTTAAGATAACTGTTTGAATGAAATTATAAATTATCTTTTAATTTATTCTCTTATTTGCAGGTATTTATGGAAATCATTTATAGTGAAGCATTCTTGAAAAACTAGGCTTCAAACAAAATATAAATAGCTTTGAATGTATTAGTTTTATCATAAACTCGGATACATAGATGTGAAGTCGTTTATAAAGACAATAGGTCTTAAACTAATTATCTAAATAAAGAGATATTTAGTAACACAGTTTAAGTTAGTAAGCTTATTTTTTGACACCCGCCTCTATAATATAGTATTTTTTCTCAAACTGTTAAGGCATGCTGGGGTTGAATATTGTTAAGAATAATAGCCTAGAAGTAAAACACTTTAATGTTGGTATTCGAGGAAGCAATACTGTTCATGATAGTCATAGGGATGTAATAAACCTAGTTCAAGATAGCCCTACTCGAATTAATTGCCTAATTTCTATAAAATGAAATATTTCCTGCTATAAAACGTCCTATTAAATGGGTTAAGCACCTGGTAACTGATCAAATATTTTCCAAGAATCACCTATCCTTAGCTTTAACCGGCATGTAGAATTGTATTACATGTAATCTTCAGCGTGTTTAATTCGGTCTTTAACTGTACACTACGTGTCTAAGGTACACAAAATATCTCACTCTTTATAACGTACTCATTAAGCATTTGTCCACTCACTTTCATTGATAATCGTCTTAGGCTTAAATAAGAAATAGGGAGAGGGATTTCTAAAAGACATTGGGACATTCAAGTTGAGAAAGTGTATTTTTCTTTGAAACTCAGTGTAAAGTTTTATGCCATTAATATAGTAGTTAATTCATTCAAATATGACCCAGAAACCTCATAACTTGTATTTAGTGGTGATACGGACATACATTATGGAGATTACCTAAACCTCATAACATTAGTTATACATACTTTAATTCTTTGCCTCAAAAATCTTTATAAATCATCTTGTTTTTCAAAAATGTTTAAGAAAATATGATTCATTAAGAAGAGTGCTTAAGATGCAATGTGTTAAACAGTAAGCAGACATAGTATTTTTTTTAGTAATCATATTAGCTTGTGTTTATAGTTTTCGACTATCCAATATCATTAAAGTGTAACAGAATAAAAGCGAATAAACAAATATATTTTGATACAATATTACAATATTGTGACATTCCAATACTCATATATGGTGATCGAAAATTAAATTTCCTCTCAATGAGATAACTTATATGACATTCTATTAAAGACAAAACTCATTCCAGACAAAAGGATTACCGAATTTCTAACACAATAAGAAAGATGTGTTAATTATCTTTCAGTGGTTATACCAACATGAACGTTATGAAAGTGTTTCAAGTGAGAACTCTGAGTATCTCTTCAAAATAACATTAATGTCTTCTCTCTCTCTCTCGTCAACGGTTTCTGTGGTATTACGATTAAAATAATGCGTACTAAAATATAGAGTTATATGAAATAACAAATAAAACTTAATTATGCATTTATTAATCTTTACGGGCTTACAACGCTAAAATCTGGGGATCGATTCCCCGCAATAGACAGAACGCAGATAGTCTATTGTGTAGCTTAGCGATAAAAAAGCATCAGCTTTTATTAATATTATAATACAATACGTTTATTAATTATACACCTATATAAATTTGTACTTATGTGTATATAAGTGATAGCGCCTTCAATGCTACAAGTAACGCGAATAAGCACATTTTTATTATTGTATTCATAAAATTTAATTAAAAAGCTCTTAGCGTTTAATTACACGATACGTTTTGAATTATGAAGGCTCACTGGAGTACTTATTCATAGGTTCTGCACAGCTTAAAACCAAATTACACGATCTAATGACACTGATTACCAAAATGTACATTTCTTTTAGTCAAAGTATCTTACCAATGTTTCTGTAAGTAAAAACTCCTTAAGTTTCAGAATATGTCAGACGAACGTTTAAAAATGGCGAGATTTATCAGTAACAGTAACATGGTAGCAGAACTCATGTACTTCGGAGCTAACTCATATGTGACTTTGCTGACTTGTATTTTATAAGTTCGGTATTTTTTTTGTGTTCTGTGTTCCATGGAAGCTCTACCAAATCCTACAATAATACCGATGTGTTCTGTCTTAATTAAGTTAATAACATAAATTGATATTAAAATATCTAAGATTGTATCGCTTCAAAAATTAACAAACTTCAATCATTTATATCGTGTGCTTATATCTATATTAAATGTTGTAAGGTACTGTTTATATTACTTATTGGTCTCGAAGCTTAAATATAGATATACATTCATTTTACCTTTTTATCTCTTTGAAAAATGTTGAAGTCAAAGTTGTTCTATTAATAGTCAAGACTGACGTTTCCCATGACATTTTGAGGAGGTTCTTCTACATGAGAAATCATTCAACGCTACAAACAGCTTCCTCAAGATCTTTGAACTACCCCCTGGGGCAACATCCCCGATCCCTGAATAGAGAGCTGGGTGTTTCACGTACAATCTTGGTTCTACTGTTGTAACTGTAAATATACTTTCATTATTTTCGAATGTTTGCAGAGTTTTCGTTATCTTATATACCCTAAAGGAAATGAATACGTAACACAAAAACCTACCTTAACAGTGCTGAGATTTCGGGGGTGGAGGAAGATTAACTACACAATATCAAAACATTGTATGGCCTCTAGGGACGACTTGAACTTTAGTTATTAGAATAATTGTTAGCTTATTTTCTATAAAGTAATTTCAAAAAGAGACACGAGTTTAACTTATATAGCTGCTTGTACTGAAAAGATAACATTCATTGTAGAAATTAATATCACCTTTTTAGACGAGTGAATTTTTGATTTCTTAAATTCGTCTATAAGTCACAAAGATCGATAAGTTACTATACTTAATAATATCAGTTATGTTTGCTACGACTAATCATATTGAGCTGATACCCTGCCATGCTATGTGAGTTCTGTTTCTCTAGGACTCATGAGAGCAGGTCTATGCTGGTTGTAGTTTGATAATCTTAAGATCGTCCATAACTAAGCTTATTCTATTAGCAATAGAACTTCTCCACTGCCCTACGTCTAACCAGCAAAGGAACCCAATTTTTCAGACTAGTGGTAATCGAACGAGTTAAAAGAGCAAGTATTCAGTAAACAGTACTTCTGCTACAAACTTTGGCACCTACCTTTTTACTTCTACAAATGGCATTTACCTTCAAAACTATGAGAAAATAGTAGGAGATATCTCAAGGTAAAACAAAATAATGCGCTGGAAAAAATGGTTGAGAAAGGTAAGATTTCAGGAAAGCGATGTTGTAGACGATGTAAGAGAGACAGCAAAAATAAAGATTTGTAACTCTGTTTTGTTCATAATGTCCCTTACTGTCAGATGTAATGTAGTAATAGCATTTTCTCGCATTCGAAAAGAAACCCAAACATAAGATCAGATCATACTTCATTTCAAACATGAAACTATTTCCGTTATTTTATAGATTAGTATACGGTTTATTCAGTAACGAGGTTTAGTTTATGACATGCTTCAGCATAAATACTTAATATAAAGTAAATCTCAATTTACTTTTATAATATTTGGATTTTTTAGCAAAAAGAGTTTCATTTGAACATAATATATTATTTCTGGCTCACTGCTATAGATTTGTTTCAGTTTAATGTTGCTTTTTTACTTTATTTCTTTCAGAAATTTGCGGAAAGATACATATGAGCTACCTGCGTTTACCGTCTGTCAAATCAAACTAGAGAAGGCAAACAGTTAACAGAAACCACGGCCAACTCTTGGGCTACTCTAATTGAATAGCAGGATTTGACTATTACCTTTATAATGCACACACTGCCTCAAAGAGAGGATCGCGTTAGTGCAACAACGTAGCGAGAACCAAGAATATTCAAATTCACAGTCTGTCACGCTAACCAACATACCACGCCTGGCTCCAATACGAAAAGAAAAAGCATTACTTCACTTCTCTAATTTAACTTATCTCAAACAACGTTTAGACAAGTAACCAGACGCGTTTTTCTGAATGCGTTAGAGTCTTTTCCACCCAGCTTGGTCCTCGATCATTTGAGGAATCCTACCCTCCAACAGCAGCCGACAACATTATGTCAACACCACCAAATTCTCTAACACAAGAGCTGGGCGTAACCGAGGAGACGAAGAGGTTTTCGGTTTAACAGAGAAATAGCATTAGGAATATTACATTTGCTCTTTTCCCCACGGTACAATCCAATTTTGAATATGACTAAAATAAAGAATAATAACTGATATTCGAAATTACTTTTATGTATGCATAATATTTCATCTCCCTTGTCAAATAAGTAGTACTTTCTCCAGTGAGTAATAAAATGTAATAAAAGAAAAAGAAAGAAGTTTTGGAAATATTTTATCTGTAAAAAGAGTGAAATAGCTCTGATAATATTCGAAGCAAAGATTAACTATTTACACAGATATTTACAAAGTCCTGCCTCTTTGTCATTTCTTACACGTGTTACTTTCCCAGAAACCTTATTTTCCGAAAACATACTATTTGAAGCGCTATATAAACGTGACTTTGAATATATCAATTTTGTATATGATATACAATTTGTAATAAGTTTGCTTACTTTTAGGAAATAATTTTCATGGTTAACTAGTAAAAAATGCCTTATGGCAAGTGGGTTATTTATATCAAGCTGCAGAAAGGTGGATATAGCAGTATAATAAACAGTTCTTGTAAGTGATATAGCATATGAAGGAAAAAAGCATGGTGTTTTCTTATAATCTGTGACGCCAGAGACGGGATGGATATATTTTAAACCTCAGTTTCGTCAGGATTTCTTTTTTTGTTCTTATTATTGAGCTAGTTAAACATAAGTAAAAGTTTGAATGCTATATGTTGATGGTGTACCTACTTCCTAAGAACGTAGTTTAGATCTTTAACAATTATAATACTCTGAGCGATGAAAAAAAAAAAAGATAAAAAAGAGTGTCAGTAGCAGAACATTACTGAAAGGATTTCAATAAAGAAATCTAAGAATATGACGTTTCAGAAGTCTTCCGTGTTCAGGTCAGAATAAGGACTGGTTGCACTTTGAATATAAGGCGTTGACCATAGAAATAGAAAATAATAATGAAAAACGTGCTCGTTCTTGGACATTCTCATCATCAAACATGACAAATGCGTAACGACAATATTCAGGAAACCGATTCATACAGTCAGATAGATCTCTACACTTCCATAAAACGCAGTATTATTCAATGTCTGAATAGTAGAGCTGAAAAACACTGTGATAAAAGTTCCTTCAAAAAAGAACATCTACATATTTGACAGTGTTTCAAACAGAATGTCTATCTTACAGCCTTATAAAACCCGGCACGAACAACACAAACATCATACTGGTATCAAGGGTAAGAACTCTCCTGCTGCCGTTATTTATACGGAATATGAGCGAGAAAAATCAAACGCATAGAGAGATATCCCATAGAAATTGTACTGTAAAATCAGATCTATGTAAGTACAAACAAAATAAAATACAACAGGCGACAAGCACGAAAACGTCATCTTCTTTTTTCTGTAAAGAGACTTATAGTGGAAAGACAAGAAACATTTTTATGAAAGAATAAGAAAACATAAAGACAAGAGGTGATAAAACGCAAAATTCTGCTATTGGATAACATGCTTTTGTAACAGGACGTATTATCAAAAGGAACAATTACAGGCTAAGTAATACATATACATTTTGGAAAACCAGGAGGACCACAATAGCTTTCGACAGGTGCACACTGAAACCTTCATTCAACAGCGACAAAGATTTTGAAATTAGCAAACTATGGTTACCACTGATCAACCGACTTGGACATACACATACAGTTGTCACTAAAACCGATATCAGAACTACCATAGCAACCAATAGAGAACCAGAATCACTTAATCAACCAATTATGTTTCAGTGACAACGACAAATCTCAACCCACATCAAAGGTTTAATGTATGAAGTGCAACCAATGCTCATTCAGGCCTGAAGACTTCTGAAATGTCACCTTAACCAGCTTAGTTGAAGAGCTATATTAAAATATTGTTACCTGTGTAAGGCAGTTGGCGCCCATTTTTGCCTTGTTTTTCATCATGAATACGTTCATAAATCACCGATTAAAAAATGCTTTCAAACATTGTTTGAATTGCCTTCACTTAAAACTAGAGGTCGTTGTATATAAGATTTTTTTATTAAATATATACAAATGAAAGTGACAGAAGAAATCAAAAGAAATGGTTTATGGAATATTAAGTTATAATAAATAAAATCACTATTGGTGCGCTTTCCACAAATAATTTAATTACGTATTCATCTTTTTTTTTCATAATTTTACGTTACTCTATTCAGTATTTTGTTACAATATCAAGTAAATAAATACCAGTCGAGTGTGGAAAATGTAACTTCTACTCCTGTAATAAACACCTACGTGCATATCATGAGTTATATCTAGAATATAAAATTACTCTTTTTTTTTTTAATAGTATACAGTCGTACAGACATACTGAAATACAACATAGTTTATTATGTACTCGAATGTTATATATTTATCTACATATATGTATGTATATACTGTATTAAAAATAACGAAGGAAAAAATATATTAAAGGCAAATACAACTAGGCCTCTTTATCCTGTGGAAATTAACCGCACCAAAGTATAGTCACGTGCTGAGATTATTATTGTTCCTTATACTACCAAACCATATCAGTATAAAATTTTTAAAAATAGTGGCAATCGTACTGTGGTCGGTAATGATAGTGTGGTTCTAATGTGACTCCCAGGACTGAAATGCCGCAGAACAAGCGTGTACAAATTAATCAAAGTTTGGCTGGTCAAGCATACTCGGTGCAAAAAAATTGCTGCAAACTTTTATGTTTCGACACGAGTTGTATACAAGATTCTGAAGAGGGTACGTGAAACTGACACTTTTAATAATAAAAGTGTTCGAAGTACCTAAACTCTCCAGAAGTGATATCAAGTATCTCAGGGTATGTTCTATACGAGATACACGACAGTCGAGTTCACATCTTGCCAACTACCTTGCTGTAACCACAGCAGTGAATGTCATCTCGAGAACAGCAAGATATACATTATCGCGAATTGTTCTAAATGGACTAGTAGCTGCTCAAAACCGCTGCTGGGAAAAGGTAATCTAATCAAAAGATTGAAATGGACATTAAACCTGAAACACGGAACGAGTAAAGCCATATATGTGTGCTCTTAATAGCTGAATACAAGTTGGAATAGTTTGGTAACAACGACTGAAGCATAGATGGGAATTAGTACAGTTCTGGGGATGTCATCGATGTCAGTGACCTACACGAAATTAGTAACAACCTGTCTACTGACAAGTACATCAAATTTTGACAAATCATATCGTTTCCTCAGGAACACCAATCATTGGATACGGATTCACCCTCCAGCACGACTATAATTCCCAAGTATAAAGCTAATGTGTCGAAATGATATCTTCCCGGTTAAAAGGTCAATGAAATACTTATAATCATGGCTTGGCCTTCAGAAATTCATAATATGAACATTCTTGAAGCTGTTACTGTATATACATATACAAACATTAATAAATGAATATATTAAATATATAATTTATATATTCTATCTCTTGTTAAACGAGTTGCTTTATATCAACATCTAAGCAGAGTTTCCCTAAAGCTGTTCAAATTTTGTTTTGTGAATGAAACATATCTTCAAGTAAACTTACACAAGTATAAATGTTAACATGTAACTTTACTTGGAAGAATGGAGCGTGAGCAATATATGTTTTAGATAAATTACTTCAATGACTATATGAGGTATTAAGTGTAAGTCTTAAAACATGAGACATATCAAGAATCTTACTATTATTGTTTCTTATCTTTAGTTAATTAAAAACAAATATCCACACCATTATAGCAGTTTCAGATGAAATCTATGACTTTGTGATCATTCTAAACAACTACAGACAGCTACCATTATCACTTGAAATATATCTCCTGTAAAACAGTCACAAGTATTTAAAAGGATACTTCACTGGATACTTTACATACAAATGTTCGTGTTCGGTTCCAAAAACAGAAATAATCTGTTGTTTATAGAGGATTTACAACATTTGTATGTATTTAATATAAACCTCTACAAAAACTTCGAGCAATTTAATTTGCTTAATATATATATATATGTGAGCCTATACCTGATTTGGTTGAGATTTATGAGCTGACTATATAAGCTTCACATTTGTAGAATATTGTGGCATGTTATGCGTAATGTGTATTTAAAGACAATGTAGAACAACGTAGCTGTATTTATGCATGTTTTGACCTATAAAGTATAATATATTTTATTCTAGAGTAGCATATTAACATAATGTGTTGTTAATATGAATAATATAAAACTATTATTTACATTCTACAAATACTTTCCTCGTATTGTGGTTTTATATGAATAATTCTTCTATTTTTAAACGAACATATAATAATGTGTAGACCTTAGCGAATACAGATTCAATGCACTAAACTTGAGTGTTGCGTTATGTTCCAAATTCAATAAAAACCCTGACAAAGATATAGAGAAAATTCTTTGAAGACATACATGGGGAGAAACGTAAAACGAAATACTGATACTGCAATAGACTATTTTTAATGGTAGCGTTTTCGCTGTATCGCAGACAGAAGCTCAGCCAAACGACGACTTTTCAAAGAATGCTTCAGTCATTCATCATGAGCCAATATATTTTGAAAATGACTGTGATGTCGACCATAACGCCTTCATCTCCTTCTTTACCAGTGAATAGGAAGGAGTGTTAGTCATGATACTTGAGAAACCGTAGAATCAAAACTACATACACTTAAATTCATCATAAACTATAACGTCATCGCTTTCGGAAGACGGACTTTTTTATGTGGATTAAAAATAAAAAGGTTTCCTTCTTAAACAAGATTGAGTTATTTGTTATCCTCAATTGTGCACGACGTTTTGTGTGAAACTTGTGTGAACTTTTGGCAAACTTCTGTATAGCTTGAAAGCTGTATTATTTTCAGTGGTGTATTATTATCTTAATGTTCAGGGTTTTCTATAACTTTGATTATTCTTAAAGTATGCAAGTATTAGCACAAAAATAATATACTAAGTATCACTGGGGAAAATCGAATCCTGGATTTTAGCGTTGTAAATCCGTAGACTTACCGAACGGGGAGCAAAGTGTTTTCTAGTAGTTTGTCATTTGCAAGTTCCTCTTCGAATAGATATTTTATCAGTACGTCTGCATACTTACAACGCTAGAAAACGGGTTTCGATACCGTGGTGGGCAGAGCACAGATAGCCTATTATATAGCATTGTGATTAAACTACAAACAAACATTCCAAGCAATGAATTATAGTAAAACATGAAAACAAATCTAACTAAATGTACATGTTACCAAATGTATATTCAAACTTGTCATAAATACATCTTATATAGTTATTTTGCAAATATGAATACAAAATATATTTTATTGCAAACATATTATTGTCTTCCTTATAGCTAAAGAAGTGTACTACTAAAACTCAATCCTTTCAATAAAAAAAACATTATCACATTGAAGAACCCATATCAGCTGAGAAAGAGAAAACGAAATTTCTCCTACTCTGTGAACCCTTTGTAGCTAACCCATCAAAAGCAGCGCCGTACAGTTCAGGCGGTCTTTCTCTTTCATGCTGAATGTATTAACTTAGATGTTATAATTTTTTTTCTTTTAAACCATGTCCTTCTGACGTGTACAGTTTTTTCTATTACGAAGAAGCTACTTTATAAAATTATTATGATTTTTTTTCCTTTCTTTTATTGATTTTGGTTTGTTTGTTTGTTTTTGAATTTCGCGCAAAGCTACACGGGGGCTATCTGCGCTAGCCGTCCCTAATTTAGGAGTGAAATAATAGAGAGAGCTGCTAGTAATCACCACCCACTGCCGACTCTTGGGCTACTCTTTTATCAACGAATAGTGGGATTGACCGTCACATTATAATGCTCCCACGGCTGAAAGGGCGAGCATGTTTGGTAGGACAGGGATTTGAACCCGCGACCCTCAGATTGCGAGTTCAGCGTCCTAACCACCTGAACATGTCGGCCCATCGATTTTTGAATTTTTTTGTGAGTGGTTGAAGATCTCAAAAATGTCTTCCACATTTTTTTTTGTTTAATTCATTTGATAACATCTGTTAGTTTTATTTTAAACATAAATGGCAATTATTAGTACGATTCCGTTTAAGTTATGGTAAAAGAAGAATAAATGGGGGCGAATTACCCAGACCTTTATACCTTCTTTAACGTCATAGCTGATGTATAACTTGAATATCTTACTGTGCCATCTCAAATAAGGAATTATTTGGTTAATGTCTAGATTGAAACTCTTGTCTTAGTCCCAAAATCTAGAAAAAAATATTGCAGTTTGTGCGGAGTCTATTCTTATTACACTGCAGTTGATACTCTTTTTGTACATCTCCTTAGCCGATTGCGTCAAATTCCTGTGGACCTGCAAGTCACTTTGCTGTTGATATACCTTGAATTGTAAAATTATTCTGCTGTTATCGTTCTTTGTAAACACTTGAGACTTTGAGACAAGGAAATCTGTATTATGTAAATTTCAGACAATTTGGTTTAAAAATCTTGAACAGAGAGTTATATGTATTAGCACATTTTTATGAAAATATGGAATTTGTTTACCTCTTCTGAACAGACTTTCAGTAAACATACGAGGAGGGAATATATTCAATACAACAGTTCCAATTGAAAGTACCCTAAAATATATAATAATGGGCGATTACACAAGATCAGTGTTTTAGTGCAAAGCAACACAATGAGGGATTTGCGCTGTGTCCACCGCCGAGAATCGAACCTCAGATGTTAGCACTGTAAGTCCGTAAACTTAGAACTAACCCACCGGAGGACACACAGAAACAGTGAAGTGAAAACACATCTAAAACAATTGGAAAGATGAAGATTGGTTTGGAAGATACATTTAAACACGGGGTCAATACATCTCAATAGCCCTGCTAATAAATATGATAAAAATAACTTTACCATTGTTTACAAATAATGTAGTGTAAAAAGTCACACCCAGATGTATAATTTAGGTATTAATTTGAAATATGAATTAAAATTACAAGAGTTCAGTTTGGAATCCTCAATTGACGGAAAAAGAATCCATCATAGCCTTTTGCACTATGTTGTATAAAACTTTAATAAATCTATATATTGACATTCAGCCATATAATGAGGAAAGTTAATTTAGTTTTCCCGTAACCAAACGTGTTATGTTAATGATGTGATGTGATGGATCGAAGGCATTGTTCTTGTAGTATTTCTGAAACGAAAAACTAACGTCAAGATTTAAAAATCTACTAGTTAGAGTTTTGAAGGCGTAGATAATGAAGCGTTCTACTTAATAAGCAGCCTTCAGTTAGAGTTTTGAAGGCGTAGATAATGAAGCGTTCTACTTAATAAGCAGCCTTCTCTCTCTACTGTTTAAAAAAAAAGTTGAATTGCAAAAATTGGGTTTTATTGAATACTTTGTATTTCACAAAAGAAGAACAACTAATTATGAAAAATTGGTGAGAAAACTATAATAATTGCCAGAATGTTTTAACTTTAAAATGAAGACAATGTAACGCATATAAAACTCGACTTCAAATATTCTTTGTGTTATTTTTTCTCACTTCGGTGCCTGAAATATTTATTTAAACAACGGACTGCACTTATTTCTTGTTTGTTTGTCTTGAGAGAAAGATTCAAGACTTTTTCAATAATAACTAAATCTAGACATGCCGTTTATATAGTTGATTATATTATTAAAATAATCAGGGAAGAAACTCCTGAAATTACAGAAAACACGAAATTTTCTTAAGCATAACAGAAAAAAAAAAGGTTGGCTCAAACGTTAGAGACATTATCACCAGGTAATCAATATTGTAAACAAAAACAAGGTAAAACACATATGTATTATGTAATAAAACAAATAGATACCACGCAGTTAGAACACGATCTAAATTAGCAACTTCCACAAAGTGAAAGTAGCTTAGGCAGATTAGCAATTTATAAATGGAATAAAAAATGTTCAATGAAAAGCGTACCGAGCAAGTAAGTGTACAGTTTAAAACGTATTAGATGGTTTCCGGTGTCTCCAACCATTCCAGTTTAAAGTTCCAGGTTGAAACATCACAGGAAAAGGAAATATTTCTGGTTCTTGTACCAAGATTCTTGTCCACGCCAACGACAAGAGTTTGGCATATATCCCGTTGTAGATTTACCAGCTGTTACTGAGTCGCGCTGAATACAAAGTGCTCTATCAACTTTCCCTTCTGTTCGTTAAAGAACCATCTTCCGTATGCTTCTTGTACACTACTGTATACTACTTAGTCTGTATTTCAAAGTTTGAGGAGCCACAAAAGAATAGATGTGTAAATGATATTCATCCTCATTTCCGTACATGAAGCTTGTTGTGGCATAAAGAAGATTTGTGTAGTTCTGCTTTATTCATAATCTGGAGCAATAATTCTATGCCTGTTTTCGTATTTAAGCGAGTAAGATAATGCTTTAATAAAAATTAAGATTATTTAATACATTTTAGTTAACCGTTAGTAAAATGTCGCTTCATTATGATGTCTTCATTAATTATAAACAATATTTATTTACCATGATACATCGGCACAAAATGTGTTTCTTTGTTTGATTATTGACTTTTTCGCAAAGCTGAGGGCTCTCTGCACTAGCCGAATCTAATTTATAAATGATAGACCAGAAGAAAAGAAGTTATTCAAAGCCACCCACCGCCAACTATTGGTCTACTCTTTACCATCAAATAGTGGGATTGATCATCATATTATAGCGCCGCCACGGGTGAAAGAACAATAATGTTCGGTGACGGGGTTCGGTCCCGCGACCCACAGATTACGAGTCGAGGACCTTAACAATCAGTCCATACCTAGTGTTAGTTGGCATTGGGACATCAATATTAAAAAGATATTGCACAAAGGGATCACATTAGCTGAGTTCTCTTTTTGTCTTCATTTCCTTTGACAACAAAACCAAAATATGGACAAAATAGTGATTCCTCTAATAGCTTCGTTAGATACAAAAGGTTTCTCAGTTTCAGCAAGCACTCTCTTGTATCATAGAATATTAGTCGTTAACACTGGTAAAGCGAGTTTTACTTAGTTCATGAGCGATCATAACGAAACCTGCCATAACGTTATCAGTTATTGATTTTTTTTTGTTTGAGTAAAATTCACTCAACCGTCAGCGGATGTATATAACTCGCTATTTATTGTTGGTGGCAAGGTATTTTGACTGCAACGCCTCCATTCATAGGTTTCTGTCACGGTGATTTTATTTAGATCGAAACCTAATTCTGCTGTAGCGGAAATTACCTAATTACACCAACAAACTTAATCAAGCAGAACTAGTCTAACGCTCAACGAATTTAGTCGACGCATGACCTCGATAAAATGCATTCATCCCACCGCTATTTGGGTTCTTTTCACTTACGTCTTGAAATAAGGCAACAATTTTAAAATGGACCACTATATGCTAACCCCAAAATTAATAGATGCTGAATCTATTAGACTAGGTTACCAGATACGTCAGAATCATTTCTTGGAAAAACAAGTTCCTTGAATTGTTGCTCTGTTTCCAAGGCGAGAATAGTAGTTACAATTACTATATAGTATGGTTGTTGCAACTTTTTGATATTAATTATATTGTGATATCTAATTTCTTATTTGTTTATTTGTTTGTAGTTATGCACAAAGCTACACAATGGGCTATCTGTGCTCTGTCCACTACGGGTATCGAAACCCGGTTTCTAGCGTTGTAAGTCCGCAGACATACCGCTGTGCCACTGGGGGGGCATAAATATATATACGAATATACTATTTATTGCATCCCTTATACTTATGAAGAGACATTAAAAGTCATTAAACTGAGATGTAGTATTAAATAGCTGTAAAAACAAAACGTTTAGAATCTAAATGGTAAATAATAGTTATGTATTTTGAAGAAGGTTTTTATAATCATATTAGAATTTAATGAAAAAAACTTAACTCATTTTAGACCTACTTTTGACATTAGTTATTAATTAACCATATACAAAAAATATCATTTTGAACGTGATTTCTGATAGTAGAGTAGATATATGAAAGAAATGTCCATGAAACTTTGCATAGCTTTAGGGTCACATAAACTCTTTATTTTAAGAATTGGAGGCATTTCGAAATATACCGCAATCTTAGAGTTATAGGTTAATAATTACAAATTATTAGTGTGTTATACTAATTTGCACTAAGAATACTACCATTGTTTAATCATATCTGGTAAGTTTTAAGAGCCATTATATTTACAGTAATACCTTTAAAATGCTATCCTACTTAACCCTTTCCTCAAAAAACCAACTCATACAGATTAAATGCTTTTTGTTTTTACATTTATTTTCACGACATAAACTCGTTTTCAAATACAAGAACGACCACTTCCATAACACCACATATCAGCAGCATACATTAAATTACCTTTAATCCATTAAGCATAATAACTCCATCTTTGGGCTGATCACATGTTATCTTAAAACAATTGACAAGTTCAGCTTTGTTGCCAGTTCGGAATTTATTTTGATGGAAAATAGATGGCAAAAACTTCGATTCTCTTGCCTAAAAAATATTCAAGGCTTCTTTCTTGGTTCTGATAAGCTACTTAGAAACATGAAAACAGTTCACAGTTCTTTTCTAGCATTGTTTTTCATTCGACCATGAGTTTTCAACGTAGATGTTTCGAAAATCAGAAAATTCTTTTAAATTGTTTTAAATATCAGTTTTCTCCTGTTGATTAATTCTTCTGTAGTACATTCACAGAATTGAAGTTGAGCATAATTCTCATATTTTTTCAATAGATCAATATCAGGAATATTGAACTGCATTCCGAGTGCGAAGTTCAATCAGATCATTTGATTATTCTGCAAAGAGATTCCCAATAAAATCAAATACTTTTATCACTGACTCTACATCAGCGGGATTTCATTTCTGAAAGAGGCAGTTTTCTCATGGCGTTTCTTCAGGATATGTAGATTGTGTTAACAAAATATCACATTGAAAATATTTCAAAAGTCTTTTCATTTTTGGGTTCACTATCAACCAGCGTGTTAATACACTATCATTATATATCAACCAATTTATACTCCCACCACCTTTAACCACATTGTTATTTGCTCGTGTCCTTGGTTATTGGAATTATTGAAATGTTATTAACAGGAACTTCTGACTGAAAGCAAAGATTATTAGATAATAATAATAATATGTCAATCACACTATATCAGCTTTATCTAGACCAACGAGATATTTCGCCCAATACCAGAACTTTTCGGACCGGCTGGGATAGACATAATATTATTTTTGTGTGTGTTTTCTTTTGTCATTTGATTTCCATCCCAACAAGGAAACTGAAAGGCCGGTAGGATCTTGCACACTCTCTTTGGCCAGGATAAGTATCTAAATTGCAGGAAACTTTGGAGATATGGTCGTTCAGGTGAATACAAAAATCAATCATCGTAGGAGGGACTATTATAAAACAACATGTAGGTAGATAGCATTGATGCAGAATATTTCCAACATTTCCAACAAATGGCATTATACATGCATACATTCGTTCATGTGTATTCACACACAAATCACTCAAGTGAAGAAGAAGAAGTGTACTATAATGAAAGTATCATAGATCAAACAAGCAAAAAGTAACAACTGTGACTGAAAACTTTAATTACTTGAGATTCATAAACATGAGGAGCAGATTACGAATTAGTTCAGACGCTATTTATTGGCAACCATTGTTACGGTGTGGACTGGATTAAGTCAGCGAAGAGTAATATTTTTCGATTGTATTTATATCACAGCTAAGGTAGATATGTTTTTACACTATACTATTTATTTATTTTAAAATTGCATATTATTAATTTTTATTCTTCTCCAATTAGCCTGTTTTTTTGCGAAGTTTTAAACTTTAGTCACAAACTGAACAATTCGACCAAACATCTGCACATATCTGCTCCGCTATGAGGGTGGTAGTAAAACTCTTGCAAGAATCATTAAGTGTGGTTATTTGTAGAAAATGTAGCTTAACGATTTGAGTTACCTATTCTCATCATATTAAACTCAGTTATGAACTTTGTGCAACAATAATATTGTTGAACACGAATCTTTTCATCACCAAGATCTTCGAAATTCGTTTTTAAAGTGCATTTAAAGAAATAAAAGTATAGTTTTAATATTCAGTTACAACGGTAATGTTAACTAAATATTTAATCAAGTAGATTGGAGTACAAGATTAATCTTGCAATTTAATGTTTTAATGTATTTAATTTAGAACAACAGTCCTTATGAAATAATATAATTGAAGTAACAAAGGATTTACTGAAGAATGGTTCTAATGCAATTTCGACTTTTCTTCTCCATTGCTAGCATTCCTTTGATTCAAACCATCCACCCTATAATCACCATTTTTAGACTCAAACATAGGAGCATTTAATCATGGATTAAACCAACTGAGTGAAAATGTTGCATTTTTCTGCTGGAGTTTAAAAAAGATCTAAAATTTGATAATTCTGTTAGATTTGATACTCAATTATTCAGTATAAAAATAATTTCTAGAGATGACTAAATTGCTTACAGATCATAAAGCTGTTAACATATTGTTAAAACCAATGTTTATTAAACCACATTTGCATATAGCGATATTTTTTGTCCTGTTTAGAAAACACATAAAGTTGCAGTGTTTGTTTTTGGAAAATCGAATATTTCAGTCTGTGCTCAGACAGTAATTTATCATAGATGTATGGATTACGTATGTGTAGTGTTTAAATAATACAACATATACAATAGTTTCTACATTAGCTGAGCTTGCGGAATCTTAGCATTACGTTTATGATGGAGTAGCCAAGTGGACGTGAACACTTAGTTTTTGAAAACTAAAACAGTTATTTTTTGAAAACATTGGATACTTTCAAGAAATTTACCGGTATTTTCTCATTTTTGACAGTTTTTACACCAATCACTTTTAAAAATAAACATGCACTATGAAATTCAGACCATTAAACAGTTCTACGTTTAAAACTCTATGAAATTTAGACCATTAAACAGTTCCATGTTTTAAACTTTTCATTTTCTTGAGGCAGTTATACATTTGCGAATATTTGGATTATATTTATACAATCTTCGCAGAGCAGACTATATGTTTATATAAGTTTCACTGTACAATGTATTCTATCCAAAGCCAATTTACTCTATTATGTAGTGTAAGTTATAAACTTATAATAATAAAAATAAGGCTATTATTTATTTTAGTGCTTTCGTATTGCATTTTATAATAATATTTGAAATGGAAATTTATTTTTAGATTTTATCTTAGGTGCTTTTAACATTTTCGTTATTGTCGAGGCTAGAAAGACTTTCAGTGACGCATAAAGACAAAAACACAAAAGTAGTAATAGAAAATTGCCCTGCTGTTATCTCCCAAATTTATAATTTTTCATGTAGCTTCTCATAACGTTCCGAATACATAGATCGTGAAATAATAAAAAGTATATATTCTTTATAGATGTAACACACTATCTTTTAGCACAGCTCTATTTAATTGAATATTTCAAATCCTGTTCATACAGAAAACGTTTCTACAAACATGATGAACACATTCTTATTAAACTCGAAGCTCTTGGGGAAAAGGATAACTGAATGTTTGTTTGTAACAATTACGACAAACAATAACTCTTTATTACTTTCTTCAGCCCTGTAAATGAGAAGTACCTTCAATTTAACTAAAGCATACAGAGAAATACTGATGATAGTGAAGTCCGGGAAGTTTGAAATACAATTATACAATTGCCTACTACGAAGGACCTATGTTTGTTAATACTATAATATAAAAATTATTTAGGTCAAGCAAATGTAAACTAAGAGTAAATATCTCAAATTAGTAAGAATGCCATTCTCACCAATTTAATTCAACGATATCCATAGTGTAAATAATCAAATATCTGTCTCTCTATCGATAAAGATATGGTATAATTCATTAAATTTCAATTAATTACAAAATATATATATATTCTATATTCCGAGAACAGTTGAGTTCCAAAATGTTTATCATCTAAAATTTAAAAGTTTTATGTGGACTTGGTTTAAGTCTTTAATCCATTTATAAATTTAAATTTATTCAAACGTCCAGCCGTTAATATTCGAATTCGAAGTGTATTTGCTAGAGATAATTGAATAGGTCCAAAATACGGCATTTCCACAGAAAAGGAATTTAAGTAAACTAAATAAACGGCATGTTTATGTTATGTTAAATAGTTGCTTGTGTGATTATCCCAAATGCTAAGCCTAATATTTAATATTTGAACTTGCAATGCATTTTTTTTTCGTCTTTATTGTCTCGCAAGTTTTTAAACGAACAAAAAAACATATATGGACATTTTCATATATCATTTATATTATCAAAGAGAGAATAACTTGCGAAATTTTAAGTGAATAAGATACATAAATAATGTAAAGATAAATTGTTCATAGAATAATCTACCACATATATATGTATGTGTATATGTGTGTAACACTATCAATATTTTTGAATAACAGGGAAGAGTAGCTTATAATTAGATTTATGAACACAAGTGATAGAAAAACAATGATGTGATTGGAATTTTTTTTAAACGTGGCGGGGATTTAGTTTTTAAAAGAAAATCCACCGAAATTTCTCCAACCAGAAAGAAGATATTAATATCTCTCTTCGCTCCGCTCTTGTCAATATTATTTAATAAAAGTACACTTTGGTCGTTATACTATTCAAAAAAAAATTCTAATTATTATCACGTGAATTTCTTCAAACTTTTGATCAAATATACTGGAATTTGGAACTTGGACAACGACTAAAGGCAAAATCGGCGGGTTAGCAAAAGGTAAAGGTAGCGAGATGAAGGCCAAGGTTGTAAACTTGATTGGCGACAAAACTCCTACAGATAACCAACGGCTCCTTAATAGAGCCAGGAGGCGATTGAATGGAGAAATCTAACCGTTTTGTATGTTGTGAAAAAGTGTGTAGGAGAGCACAGTATTATAGGTACGTCTTTATAACAGCTGTCAAACCATTAGAAGTTATCTTGCATATAGTCTTAAAAAATTCAAAAATCGAATAATTTCTTTTGAAATCTATCAAGAGTATTAAAATATACTAGAGTATACAATTTTATAATGTATCGTCAAGATTATTAAAATATACCAAGCTATACAATTTTATAATGTATCGTCAAGATTATTATAATATATCATGGTATACAATTTTGTAATGTATCGTCAATATTATTAAAATATACCAGAGTATACAATTTTATAATGTTTCGACATTTTTATATTCTGATAATACGTTTATTAAATCGCCGTCCTAACTGTTATTTGTCTACCTGAGACTTAATGCTATTGCGTTTCATTGAAGACGTACAATAGTCATTTAATATAGATATTTTGAGGTTACTTTACATTTCAAATAATTATTTGTGAATTTTCAGGAATATATCTATAAAACTTTTGGAATTCCGAGTGATTAATGTTTGTTTTGGACCTATATAAATATTACACTAGTAAAAGTATTCTTTATCTTTTCAACTCCATTACATCACCACCTTCGGTGTCTTTGTAAAAAATTGTTTTTGAATTTCGCGCAAACCTAAACGAGAGCTGTCTGCACTAGCCGTCCCTAGTTTAGCAGTGGGAAGGCAGCTAGTCATCATCACCCACCGCCAACTCTTGGGCTACTCTTTTAGCAACGAATAATGGGATTGACCGTCACATTATAACGCTCCCACGGCTGAAAGGGCGAGCATGTTTGGTAGGACAGGGATTCGAACCCGCGACCCATAGATTGCGAGTAGAGCTCCCTAACCACCTGGCCATGCTGGGCCGTTTGTAATAAACTGTTGACCCTGTGTCATTAAGACGGTCTTTATTTTCTTTTTAATTACAGTTTGTATCTCATATATGTCGATCAAATAAGGTAAAAATGACATTTCTATATATGTAGGCATTGTTTCGTTTTTAACTGAAACGCGTCTTAAATTTACTTGTTGTACGTCTCAAGGTTTACCAGACATTTTTGATATGATATTTTCTGTTGTGAATGAACTTGATTTATTTCTAACGTTTGCAGAATCAGGTTTAAACAAAGAGTTTTAACAAGATTCGTATCTTTGTCAAGTCTCTTAATAAGTTTATGGTCAGCTTCCCATACATTTGTATGTTAGCTGAAAATCTACGTCACCGGACAGAAACTAATGATTATTTTTAACGATATAAAGACAACTGGGAGCTTAATACACGACACATAGTGACATTTTTATCAAATAATTTTAGATTAACGATTATGTTCCTGATATTTTGAAAATATGTAGGTTGAAAGAGTAAATAAATCATAATTACAGAAGCTTGTTAACACAAGCATTTTCGAAAGGTAAACTTTTTTAATTCGAGAGTGAATTGAACCACAATCCTAAAACTTAATCCTTATATACATAAGTTATGATAATTTTCTCGCTTTTTAAAATTCAAACAGCGACAAGGTCTGAAAAATACAAAGTTCTATAGTCATTAAACTAGTAGACCGACATCCATCCATCTCTCCTTTTTTATTTTGACTAAGAATCATTGACATTTAGTAGTTTGGATGTTTTTTTGAAAGAGTAATACAGCATCATATACAATCACGATGTTCTTAACGCGTCAAAACGCTTCGCTTCTTGTCTTTACATGAATTGTTGTCACTTATAGAGAGTATATAAAATGCAGACTTTCTTACGTAATATACTCCATATTACATGTATGTAAGGGTTACAGTATTCATAGCATCTGTCCAATAATATTTACCGATACATCATGTATTTAATCCCTTATTCCTTTTTAACGTTTTCTCAACCACTTTTTTTTCTTTTTTTTTTTTTGCTCACTACACTCAACAACATAATGGTCACAACAGAAGCCTAACTATGAATATTTCATTGTTGACCACTTTCCCGTGTTGCTTTGCACTTCACCCAACATACTAGCACTTTTAGAAATACGGGAAACTAACATTTGTTTCTGCTATCTTGGTAGCGTTGTACAAGAGCAAGTCGTTTTCTGAAAGTGTTCTTTATCAATAGTCTTTCTATATCCCGCCTGTGCTTGGATAACATGATTAAAAAATAGAGTTACAGTTTTTTCTGCTGTTTGTTCCCGAATCAATCGAAGCCCGAGTTAATGGTGAGGATAAAAGGATCGACTCATATTACGACGGTTTGATATTTTTGTTTTGCTCTGCAAACTGACTACAGCACGTATAAAGGAAGAAAGGTAAACTTTACCTTGACCTTAAAAAGGCATAGATAAGCAAATGCATGGGTATTCGTGTAGTACTTGTGTGTTTTACAATTAGGCCTATGTCGGAATGGACTAAAGAAACTATAAACGCGTAATCTTTAATCAGACTATTCACTTAAGGTTTTCAGTTTCTATCAATTTGTATTAATTAAAATTCAACCGATGAAAAATGTAGTCTTAGTATTATGAAACTTGGAAAGCAGTTTTGCATAATAATTTCTACTTAATTATAACATACATTGCCTTTTCCTATTAAATAACAGCTTAGTTTTATTGTGCTATTGCATAGTGAATGCTTTTTATATGTATAATGCAGGAGTTCTTACTTTCTCTAATTAGGTTTTTAAACTATCCTTTTGATGTTGAAAGATATCCTTAGCAGAGATAACCACATTGATGATTTATTTTAAAACATCTCAAGTTCGAAACCTTAACACTGTGCTCATACTCAAAAGCAACGAAAATAGTAACATCCACAATAATAACGTTTGAATGATTCAATACCTAGCTATTAGAAGTTTCAAATGTTTATATTAAAATCAACTCCATATATATAGACAGATATTTAGTTCCTCAATTTATTTTAAACAATAGACTTTTATAACCAACTGTTAAGTCACAACTGTCTGGATATTAAAATTAACACTGTAGTACACTATCAAGGAGCAGCTCAAAATTTTAACACTTTATCATGGCTAAAATGTTATCGCAAATATCGATATATTAATTTACATATTTGTTTTGATAACATATCTGAAGATACAACTTTAAAACATGACCAAAATGGATTTCAAATGACATAATAAAACCCGAATCCTACATTTTAAAATCAAATTCAAATGAATACTACCTCACCGTAAAACTTAAAGAAAATGTACAAAAGCGAAATTATACCGAGTTGATAAAAATTTATTGGAAGTGTTTGATATGTCTTTCTAAAGAAGTAAGCTCTTCAACATAATAGGTACACTAAAGAATACACTAACTACCTATTTATGAGTTTTCGATTTGCTCACGCTTCTTCGATGTTGAATGAATTATTAGCTACACGAGTATATTCAAATTATAGGGCTTGTTCAAAAACTTCAGTAGTATTTCTTTGAGCCATTATGTAAACAACACAGTGATTTGATTCAAAATTCAAACATTTCAAACAAACAAGTCATATTCCTTTGAAATAAGTTCGTTCATATTTTTGTATTTTATTGGTAAAGTAATCAACTTTGAAACAAGCACATTCAAAAATGTAGACGCTGTGCCCGTATATAATTTATTGAATGATTTCGACGAGTCAAGATGAAAATGTATGTTGCTCGCTAATCAAACCGATGACTCTTTTATTTTGTTGTGTTTTACGATGTTATGTTTATAAGCTTAATGTAATTTTGCATGATGGCCCCAAAACTAAAATTTAAGCAAAGTTTTGACGAATCATTCTAGGGATAAATTACTTCATTTATATTACATGTTCCTCCAACTGATGCTTTCTGGTTAAACACAGTAATGAAATATTTTGAATCTATTCTTAACAGTTGTAAAATGTCTTTATTTATCTTCACCTGTTGTCAAAATTAAAGTGAAATTTTAATGAACTTCTTGCTTTAAAATGTTTCAGTTTTTAGAAAAACTCTTAACATATTCATTTTAAAAGACACTTGGCATTTTCAAACTTAACTATGCGCGAAGCACGCTCTAAATAACCTTATTAGAAACCCTTTAGTTTTAAGCATGATCAGAAGTAGGGCAACCAATCAGCAACTCCTCCACTTACATAGTTACTATTAACCGAATGAACGAATTAAGTGTCATACATAATTACACCTCCCAATAGCTAAAAGTACGGAGCTTATTCATTGACACATTACGGCTCGAACCTTGAACCTTCTGATACGCAGCCGGGCACGCTAAGTCACTAAATAATGCCTGACGAAATTGAAAAAATATATTTGAGTTACTCATAAGTTTTTACAGCTTTTGAAATATCAACTACAGAACTAAGTTATAAGGGTAAGTTCGTATTTGCGTGCAAAGATTTAAGTCACATTTTCATTAACTTTTGTTTTGTACTTTGTTTATTTTTTATTTTTCTTTGAGCACAAATCTTTACAATGGGCTTCTGTGCTGTACCCATAGCAGGGATCAAAACCCGAATTTTAGGAGAGGGAGTGACTTTACGCTTAATGTTAGCATTTACTCAAATGCTTTTAAAATCCTAAGTCTACATAAAATATTACAAGATTCAATTTTGCAATGTTTTATTTTATGTCTTAATATATATTTCAATTGCGATAATGTGTTTAATTCATAAAATACCAGGAAAACTTAGAAATTGGTGTGTATATTCGTAATATTTTTTTACCTGTTCCTACAAGCTTCCTATACAGTTGTATTCCTATTTATGCCTAGAAGTATGGAATAAAAACTGCCTTTTATAATGCTTCTTAGCAGGTTTGTGTAAAAACTAAGTGGTATTCAATAATCAGTATTCTAATCAACAATCAACTGAATTATCGTCTGGCGCAGCTCCGCTGTATTTTCAATTTCAATTGAATATTTCTACACCTACTTGTGAACTTGAATACCATCAAAAATCAATGGTATATTTGTATTTTTCTGTGCCTTCTCTCTCTTTTATCTACCTATTTATAATAAAATCTAGCTTGTTACTACCAAAATGATTCTAAAATTTAAATACTTACCTACTACTTGTCAAAACAGGACAATTTATTCAAAACTAAAACTTAACTATTCTTCTAAAGAGTACTAAACATGATTTTTTGAAAATTGGAACATACTAAATTTGCCAAATTAAAAAAGCACTATCCCTACTCTATGTATAGTAGGCAGAAAAATACATGTTAACACCGTTAAGTTTAATTTTTTTTTATTACGGACAGTAAGCATACATGTTTGCTTTTGTTTAGGTGGAGAATTGAGCGCTTTGAAGTTTGAAACATGTTTCCCAGATTGACAGCAGTTACTGATTACCAAAAGTGTTCTATTAGTTTCCACAATGTAAAGATTGTTAGGTATTTGTACCAGAATACAGTTATCAAATACTTAATTTAATAAAGTTTATTTTTTCGTTTATAATTAAGCACAAGGCTACACAATGGGCTATCTGTGCTCTGCCCAACACGGTTATCGAAACCCGGTTTCTAGAGGTACATTTAATAAAGTATAAATCTGGAATTACTTTGTAACTATCTGCGCTAGCCGTCCATAATTTTGAAATAATAAACAAGATGGAATGACACTAGTCAACGTCATCCACCGCCTACTCATGGACTACTCCTAATGCACCTACATCTACAAAGTGCGATAACGGGACGCGAACCCAATACATAATACAACGTTCGTAGCTTATTACTTCATAATTATAATAAAGTTGATCTCAATGTGGTCTTTGTCTAAAAAAACTCAAAAACAATTAAACAATTTAAGGAACAATGTTGGGAATAAGTGAGAAAATATTGGCAATAGAAAAATTAGTCTTGTATTTGAATTCAATGAAACATTTATCAGGCCATAATCAAAATATCAGCAAAAATGAGAATCATTACCTAGATTTAATTGTTCGTTAAATTCAAATACAATGATAAATAATTTTTTTTTCACCCCCCAGTGGCACAGCGGTATGTCTGCGGACTTACAACGCTAGAATCCGGGTTTCGATACCCGTGGTGGGCAGAGCACAGAAAGCCCTCGTGTAGCTTTGTGCATAATCAAAAACAAACAAATAATTTTTTATTTTCAATATTTATTTATTTCAATTATTTCTGAAAGTATACTTATGTAACGGTACTTAAAAATAAATGCTATCTTAATCAGTTAGTTTTAAAAGTATAAATAGTATTAATTATATCAGAAAGTGTAATCAAATAATTGGGCCACGATATTTAACATAAATATTATAAAATTGTCCTCCAATAGGTCAAAGGTAACTTTATGGAATTACAATGCTAAAATTCTAGACTCGATTCCCCGCGGTGATAGAACGCCGATAGCTTACAGTGTAGCTTTGCGCTAAAACAGTAACAACAATTATCTGTATTTGCTATTTCTGAAAGTGTAATGATGTGTGAATCTATATTTTAATGAAAATAAACACACTATTTAAAATCCATATCTTATTCTGGAAAAATTAAAACGATACATGGCAATACTTTAATTAATTTTACTTCTGACGCATTCGTCAATACATGTTTTTCAAGAAGCACTATATAACTCACCTGAATAAGCACGGAACGTAAAACACTGCGAGTTGACAAATAGCGTATCACAGCAACAGTACAAAATAGTTTAGGTTGACAAGATACATATATAACATGAAATCAATAGCTTGATAAACAAATAGAAGACAGAGTATGGCCCAGTGGTTAGCGTGCTGGGCTGTAGATCTGAGGTTCTATGGCTTGTGTCCTGTTAACGCATAAAAAAACAGCAACAAAATAATATGCTTCGCACTTTGAGGCCGTGGAGCGTTTTAAAAAGTCACAATGAAGTTCCACTGTTCGCTTTGACAAGATTAACTTCAAAACTGGGGAAAGCTAACATAGCAGCTGTGCCAGAAGTTCAATAAACACACAAACTGAATATTAGAAACACGATAAATAAATTGAATAAAAAAATATTTGTTCACTTTCCGCTTTGAATAAAATCCTCTCTCACGATTTCAGAAAGAAGATCAGGTATCAATGTTCTATTAGTTTGTTAATACCAACTTTTGAAGTTCAACTTTAAATCTGGGAAATTATTTTTCTGTGTTTTATAAACTCGTGTCTTACATTTTGTTTTTGTTTTTATGGAAAAGCTAATCAGACAAAGTTACATGTTTCGATCATTTGAAATTATATTGTAGCTTGATATATGAGAGATAGTGTTTGGCCATAAAAGTCGTTAATTGAAACCAATGATAGTTTTCGTTACCAAACTTTATCTAAGCTTAACTCGATTTATCCATCCAGAGCAGTCAGACTACTACGCTACGCTGCAATAGAAATTAAAGATTAACGAAACTCATAGCAAACACAATTACACAATGTTTCATGGATTTTGTTCCAGAATTTTACGTATAGCTGCACAAGCGCTATATACCCATAGTCATCTTTAATTTTGAAATGATGCATTAGAAGGAAAACAGCTTGTCAACAACACTCACCGCTAACTTCAGGGCAACTTTTGTCTAATCGAATAGCGGGATTTGGTCGTCAGACTTATAGAGTACCCCGTTCCTAAAGTGCCTTTAAATGATCGCACATGCAAGTTACTAACCCACGCCCTGGACGAAATAAATGAAGGATTAAACTTATTTACTTTAATTATACGTAATTGACTATTATATCTAGTACTTGTACACATTACATAATACTTTTCAAATGTACTGTTCGTTTAATTACTACTCCTCATAGAATGTAACCACCCTTAATAAGATAGACTACTATCAGTACAAACATTCTGTATTTTAGTTACTGCTCGTCATAGAATGTAACCACCCTTAATAAGATAGACTACTATCAGTATAAACATTCTGTATTTTAGTTACTACTCCTCATATAATGAAACCACCCTTAATAAGATAGACTATTATCAGTATAAACATTCTGTATTTTAGTTACTGCTCGTCATATAATGTAACCACCCTTAATAAGATAGACTACTATCAGTACAAACATTCTGTATTTTAGTTACTGCTCGTCATAGAATGTAACCACCCTTAATAAGATAGACTATTATCAGTAGACACATCCTGTACTAAATGCCGATTTTGTTTTTAGTACACTGAAGCTTAATGTAAGATATGGGATGCTTTAGTGTTTGTGAAGCCGAGTTTCTGTAACCTATGTTCACTCAGAACATAGATATGTATTATCCTGCATTTAGGCCTATCCTTGTTGTCAGCTGATATGTAAAACAGAAAAAAAAAACTCTGTTAGTATTATTTTACAAATTTTCGGTACGAAAGAATAAAATTGTAAGAAGGAAACAGCTATTCATAATTTCGACCCTAAAAAGTTGTAATATATGTCTTTGTTAACTCAATTATTGTAAAAAATGGAATAATTTTAGTCACTCAATCAATTGCTGTTATATTTGAAAGCACAGGCCTTTAAAACCTTGAATAAAGAAATGTTACAACGCAATTAAAGTATAAGAATATACCACGAGCATCAGTTCTATTGCAAGCAGTATACATTGACCTCTGTTAACTGGAATCTCCGAATTCTTATAATTGCAATCTAATCAAAAACGCCTTAGGTGTGAAATAAAGGTGCGGATGAAAAAAGGATTGAAAATGCGACTTAAAGGAATGATATCAAAATTAGCTGCCAAACTGGTAGCTACACTTATAGCAATGATAATAATTTTACAGTAAATATTCATTCATTAGTTAACCAGGCCGCGTTTTTTTGTTCAAGTTGGGGCATGATGGTTGGTAAAACAAGATACGCGGCCTAGCTAACTAATGAATAAGTATTTACTGTAAAGTTCTTATCAATGCTATAAGTTTAGCTACCAATTTTAATTTCATTCCTTTAACTTGCACGCTCAATCATTTTTTGGTTCCACCTTTGTTTTCACACCCAAGGTGTTTTTGGTTAAATATCATGAATTTTTGTCAATACACACCAACAAACCACATCAAGTAAGAAAGTAACCATCATTAGCTTCAGGATCACAACCCTATTATTTGGAACAGACCTATACTTTACAGAACCAACTAGATTCTTTAAAATATATGGTGTAATTTTTCCTCTCTAAAACAGTGTTAATAGCTTCCTTTATAGTAATGCCATGGAATTTTGATTACCAGTTTCTTGTCATCACCCCTATGCTATTGGTACAGTCGTATCAAACATAATTATTTATTCTTATTACTCAAGTTTATATAATGCAACGCTAAACACTCTTTAATTAAGAGTCTTTCATAAAAGTTAGCAAATTTATGCTTAAAAGTTGACAATGAATAATAATCGTCCACCCGTATGACTCTTTTGAAAACTTGAGCTATAAACTGCTAATCTAGTTTGCTTTTCCTAACCAATATTTATGTATCTGCACGTCCTTTCACCTATAGTTTTGTTGCTCTAAATCAGCCGTCTTTAATCCGAATGACAAAAACTAAAAATGATCCACTTTTACTCTTAGATGAAGCTGTGGTAAAACGTTTAGATCGATAGCTCATGTGACTCTTTGCGTAGACGTGTGCAAAAGTTTCGGTCATATTTCAGCGGAATTTGTAATATAACACGCACATGTGGCTTATATTTAGATAAAATTTGACAATTAATTGTAGGTTGTAAAGTTGTATCAGTATAAAAAATGTGAAAACAATCCATAAAAGTTAAGTATGTTTTTCTATCAAATAAAGTTTCCGCACTTTCGGTGCGAAGAAGAAAAAAAAAGGAAAAACTTCAATCAAAAATTGAGATTTGATATCTCATGTATTTCTTAACAAATTGCCTTCAAATTTAGTGTGTGAAGTAAGGATCCAGTAGAGCATATTCACTGAAAATGTGTGATAGTTTGGATTACCACAGTTTGAGCTACAGAAAAAAGAAAATCGCTAAACTATCACTCCTCTTAACACACATCATGTCCTGCATGTTGTTTTGGCCGCACAACTCACTACCGTGTGTTTTGATACATACAGCAAAGCGAAACAGACCTATGGATAAGAACATTTAAAATACTTGATTTTCAGTTAATACCTAATTTCAGTTTTTTATTACTAATTGTTCGTTTTATTTTTGCAGGTTGTTATTTTATAACACAAATTTATACGATATGCTACCTTTGATGTCTATACATATAATTTATTTAGCCTTTTTATATAAAATCAGAATAATAATCTCAAAACGCACGAAAAGTATTTAGAAAAGTTAACGTTAACAGTGTTTATTCAGAGAATTTTATATCAATAGAATGATATTTTAAAATTAAAAATTCGCGAATTAAGATAACAATATTCTTATTGTTTCATTTTTAATCTACGCGCTCTCTCCTAAAAATAAAGCAACTGAGAAAATTCAGAAAAACTAAATTTTCAACTCAAAAAGTAATAAAACCCCCTCTCTAATGAGACAATGAAAGCAGAAAAAATGCACTAAAGTGAGATATTCCTGTATTTTCCATTGTATGTCTACATATATAAATGTTTATTTCGTAAAAATCTGAATAACATAGAAAAATACATTTTGCAGTGACTTCATGAGATCAAGAACCGCGAACGAATGGGATATCTCTTAGAACTGATTAAATATCTTCACTACTCCAGACAGCCGGAGGTTAAAGAGAACATGTAATTTGTTTGGTCTGATTAGAATGTAAACTTTGTCATAATCATCATTTCTATGGCTGGTATAATTAAAGTAGAAACAACGACAATCTTATCAAAACTGTTTAATGTACTGAAATAGTTGAGTGAGCTACGTCAAAACTTGTGTGGTACAGGATTCCAAACATTGTTAGCGGTAGCAAAATATTCCAGTAATCTAACTAATTCTAAATTTATTTTTCGCTTTCGTACCATGCTCACAAACATGTTATTCATTTAACCAGTGAACTGCATCACGTCTTATCTTGAAACAATAATTGAAGTGTAAAACTGGTCTATACTTAATGCTACCAGTTATTTTCTATCCTAAACCGGTAATTAGTTGTGTCAGATATAATAAAATATTCCATCTGACATAGTTAATGTCCTTCTGAGGCGCAGCGATCAGTCTGAAGGTTCATAACGATTAAAATCGGGTTTCGATACAAACAAGTATGATATAACTAACATTACGGTTTGTCCGAATCTGAATTTGATATTAAATTTACTTTTTTACGTGTAAAAGTTTACCATTTTAATGAATTTGATGTTATAATTTTATTATTATTTCCCAGTAGGCTGTTTTGAGTTGTAGATAATTTTTATTTATACGTCATATTGATAGATGTACCACATTACAATAGTCAGAAGATTATTTAAAATTTATATTAAAGAGTTACAAATTTTGAGATGCAGCAACTAAGTTTATTTCAGATGACTAACAACTTATTATAGTCTAGTAAAATTCGGTGTCGACGGAAACCAGACTTTATCTATGTCAGAAGTGTCAGAAGGAAGCTAAGTAAATGTGTCAAGTAAATAGACAGTTGAAGATGTATCTAAGGGCTCATCGATCTTAGAATAAGTATGATATAGCTTTACAAAAGGAAAGCTTAGAGGACTAGTCACACACAGTATGCACAAGTGTCTAATATGTTAAGTCTTACGAAGTGAATTTCTGTTTTTCTTTACGGTGGAGATATAAGCTTGTCAAAGGACATTGAAATCCGATTACACAACATACGTTTATTTTACTGTTGAATGTTATGTTTAATGCCTATTTCTGTTGAATATTACGTTTAAGACCTATTGTTGATGAATGCTACGTTTAACGCTTATTGCTGATGAATATTACCCTTAATGCAAATAGCTGTTGAATATTACACATAATACCTACTACTGTTGAATACTACCACAACGCCTATTGCTGTTGGATATTATCCATAATACTTGGCCCGACATGGCCAGGTGGTTAGGGCACTCGACTCGCAATCTGAGGGTTGCGGGTTCGAATCCCCGTCCCACCAAACATGCTCACCCTTTCAGCCGTGGGGGCGTTATAATGTGACGGTCAATCCCACTATTCGTTGGTAAACGAGTAGCCCAAGAGTTGGCGGTGAGTGGTGAGGACAAGCTGCCTTCCCTCTAGTCTTACACTGCTAAATTAGGGACGGCTAACGCAGATAGCCCTCGTGTAGGTTTGCGCGAAATTCAAAACAAATAAACAAACTAACTAACAAACCATAATACTTATTGTTGAATACTACTCTTAATGCCTATTATTGTTGGTCAATACTGTGCTTAATGCACATTTCTGTTGAATACTACCTATAATAACCATTGCTGTTGAATACTACTCTTAATGCCTATTGATGTTGAATACTACTCGTAATACCTATTGTTGTTGAATACTATGTTTAATGCTTATTGCTGTTGAATATTACCTTTAATGCAGATAGCTGTTGAATATTACCCATAATATCTATTGCTGGTGAATACTACTGATGATACCTTTGCTGTTAAATACTACGATTGATGTTTATTGCTGGTAAATACTATGCTTAATGTCTATTGCTGTTGAATACTACCTTATTACATATAGCTATTGAATACAAACCAAACAACTTTTCGCTGTTGAATACTACCCTTAATGCTCATTGCTTCTGAATTATCGTGAGTGAATTGTTCTCGTGACTAACGGAACGATGACAAATCTTCAAAGATTTCCAGTATTACCTGAATATAAATAGGTTCAAACGTATATGGTTTATTTTCATCATATGTGTCGTACTAATAAGTCAGTTTTTGTTCGAAATATTTAACTGTAAAGATCGGCTTGTTCAAATACATGGAGCTCAAATAATAACGTATTCATTTTATATGTAAATTGTAATGGGACAAAAACTTGGAGAACCACTCAAGAAGCCGGAAAAAGTGAATTAATAATCCTCTTCACAGCAGCCTGTCAGTAACGATTAAAAATACATTTCAAATTGTCTCGGTATAATATATTTTCTTCATTATCGAATATTATAGAAAACGCATCTTGAAAACTTCTGAACTTGCAACGTATACAGAAGGATATAACCTCTTCTTATATCATGACAGCGTGAACTACGCACAGTAGTATTTTTGTTCAAGAATCTTAGAGCCTGGTGAAGATGTAGATAAAGAAATTTCTATTTCAACAAAGTGTATTTCTTTAAAAGAAAGCTTGAAACCTTCTCTCATCGTCAAAATCACCAAGAAATAAAGTGCGAAGATAAACAGCTGTTGCAGGAAATAGGTTTATTCAGAACCTTTATAAATAAATTCAGTTTCAGTATATCTTTTCAAAATATGTGCATATTTATATATAAATATGCTTTTTGTGAAATATTCTGTGTAAAACGTAAGATTTTCAATGTGTCTCTGGTGAAGTTTGGTTCCCTTAAGAAAAATAGTTTTTTAAGATATTCTCATTTTAAATAAGGGGATTTCTTTATTATCATACTAATTAAGTATTTAATATTACATTTTGTCTAAAACCTTAAATACTCAAAACTTGTTTAAAAACTTCATTATATTAACTGATATCAAACTCCAGCCAAGGACTATTAATCGAAGAATGTTTTAGCAAAAACATTTACATTTTCATTATTAATACTGAGTTTTGGTAAAACTAACAACAATATTAAACTTTTTAACTACATTATTTGGCAACATTTTTACCTCTTCATTATCTAGTTGTCAAACTAATATTTGTAAAAGAAAGCATACAAATGATATTATCATGTCAAATAATTAAAATATATTTTGTGAAAGTATCGCCTTTAGAGATGCTTAAAACTATGGTGTAAATTGTAGTAGATTAACAGATAATAATATTGCCTTAGTTTTTGTGTGGTTATACTAACAAGTTACTGACTGATAATCTTGATAATGTCAAGAGAGAGTTGAGAATTTCGAGTTATTTCAACCTTCTTCTGTGAGATGAAGAATCATTCTGATACCAAGTTACATCTAAAGTTATGCCACTTTTGATTCACTACTATATTCTGTATTAAATGAGTTTTACAATCATGCATTCTAAAATGTACATAGATAAACCTAAAATGTGATAATGTATCATATTAAAAAGCATTATGTGACGTATTCTTCACGTTCGTACATTATAAATACCAATGTATGGTATGTGATTCACCACAAAACTATAATAACTTATTATATTATATGGCCCCCTATGACACCTCCTTACTCGAAGAAAACGCAATTCTCTTTACTATGATAAATAATGTTACTCTGGAATTCCAGGCAGTGAAAATTTGAATGTTCTTATGAATTACCTCAGTTCTTATTTATGCGTTGCACGATATTACGATATTCACCTGAATAGTGATTCCGCATAGGATTTCCGACATCTTTAATATAAGGAACCATTGCATAAGTAGTCTATAGAAACTCCGAAATCTGCAACAAATTCTGTTTATTTTATTCTTTCCAGCTCAGCCTGGTAATTATGGCACTCAACTCACAATATGCAGGTCGTGTGGTTGAAACCCGGCAAAGAAAATCCTAACCCATTCAAGCGTGGGGACGTTATTATGTGACAGCCAGTTTCATCGTTCGTTAGTAAAAAAAAAGTAGCCCAAGAGTTGGCAGTAGGTGCTGCTGGCTGATTTTGTCCCCTCTGGTCGATATTTCAAAATTATGGAGAACATCAGATAGCCTAAGTATTTTTGCCATAAACAGAAAACAAACAAATAATTTTTCCAACTGCAATCACCATTGAGAAACAAAATTATTTTTCAGCTGTTATGATATAAAAATACAAGGGTATATCTTATGAATAAGATTTATCTCAAGTAAAAAGTACGTGGTATTTAAAAGATCGAATGAGCATTCAGACAACCTAAAACATGGTTGCTATAATTCCACAAATGGATAAGTTGATGTACGTTCCCAGAACTAAATTTTATTTTCATTAAACCCCAAGATGCTTTCCTAATGCATTTTCACCATTGGGGATATTCAGTACTTTTAATACATTTGATGTTTTCTGCTAGCGTCCGACTGGGAAGAGAGTTTTCTTGTTTTTGTCTATAATCCGTACTTTTCGTTAGACTGGTGAAATCGTCTAGCTTTTAGCAGGTAAAAATCCCGTGACAACAGATCAATATCAGCAACATGTTCATTAGAACCATTCTAACGGCTTTATCTACCGAGATTTCACTTAGGTTGGTAATCATCACGTATAATCCTTTTAAAATATTCATATTGGATAGTATTATTTTGAAGTTTGTCTTCTGCTCCACAATTTTATATAGTGGCCAAAATTAAGTTAAAATACAATAACTCTATACTTAATGGAAGATGCGCGATTTATATTTGAACTAGCTGAATGTCCATCATATGATGGTAAACGCAGATTAGTTTTACTTCTGAAAATTTAATCTAAATAAATATTTTATGAAAATATTTTCATAGTAACAATATATGGCTAAAGAATGTTAATATTTTTTCTATAATTTCACGAAAACAACATTTTTTTGTGTATTTGGTCATCTCCTGCAAGTGGTTCTTGATTATAATTTAGACTTACGTATATTTATATATTACGTTCAAATCTTCCTCTTGATAAAGCCTTATAGATTGAACTATGTGAAAAACTGGTTGTAGAATAAATATTCCTACGTGTTCAAATGTCTGATACTGTGATTTATTAATTGTGGTAGCAAAGGCAAAGAAGTTGAGGATGAAGGTCAAGTGCATGAAGATATAACTTTTCGTAAAAAATGCTTATGAAATTTTTGACTAAGTTTCTAAAAAATCTCTTAATTAACTAAATTGAAAAACATCAATAGTAATGCATTGTGGCGTCATCTATTGGGGTGAAAGGTTATTTACGTTATGTTTGACCCAGATAGACACTGGTATATATATATATAATGATCTCTGATTTAATCTATAATACCATTCGTATTTCCCCAAATATTCAGAGAGGTTGTAAATATAACAATAAATATAAAAAAACAAATATAAAAAAAATTATTTAAAATCCTGACTCGAATAGAATTTCAACGCAAGGTTTCCACGCGATAAGCAAACGCTATAACCACCGTTAACAATAAATTATAATCCCTGATTTAAACTATCAGGTTATTCTTGTTTTCCTGATGTTATATAATATTATTGTAAACGTGATGAGTTAATAGTTTTACGAAAAGTTATTAAAAACCCTCACTCTTCTAGGATGTGAACTCGAGATTTCCGGTTGAGAGTAACCACTGAGTCAATTTGAGCGTTACCAACAAAGCGAGCGTTACGAACAAAGAGTAAAGTGTTAACAAAAGAAGTAGCGTTACGAACTGAGAATGGTTTATTTATTGAGAGATGTTTCGCTTTTTAGAAATATAATTTTGATTTTATGATAACTAATGAAACAAATGTATAAACTTAATGTTCTGAGACCAATGAAGGACGATGGATACAGCTTTTGCTTGTGTTTGAAATACTGAATATAATCTGATTTTCTAACATATTGGTTGTTTGCTTGAAATTTTTTACTTAAAACTGTACAAGGACTGTTTGCCAATAGTATTCCATAACTTTGAACTGATAGAAGAAAGGCTTTGCTTGTTTGTTTGTTTTTGAGTGCAAAATTACGCAAGGGGCTATCTGCATTGTGCCCACTGCAGTTGTTGATCCTGATTTTTAGTTTTACAAGCCCTGAAGCTTATCATTGAGTCAGTGAGAAGAAAAGAGTTAATCATTACCCACCTGCGCTACTCTATTTGAATAGTGGAATGTAACCACTGCTCTTATAACACACACACAACCCCAAAGCACAGAGTATGATTTTGCAGCAAAGCATGCCAACCACGAACCTTCAAATTCACAATAGGTCAAGTCTGATCCCTCGATTTTTCTTGAACTACTTTACTGACGTTACTTAATGCACTGGTAATATATTTGTTACAACTTAAAAAGTTTCATCCATGCACGTATATTAATCATGTTAAACCATATAAAGTATATTGCATTTTCTAGTGCTTTGTAGTCATTTGATAAAAACAATATAATAGCAAAATGATGTTGTTTTGAACATACGTGGATTTTAAGTAAGATTTAAAAAAATTACAAGCAAAATTCGAAATTTATAAGCCAGCTTTGTAATATCTTTTTAAACCTTGAAACATCTTTAGATTTTTTTTTACCTTTTCTTGCCGAACTTATGTAACTTCTTTCTTTTAATCTTTAGTTGTTCTGGCGAAGGAGTTGATTAAATCTTATTATTATTTTTGCCCGCAATTCCGTTGAGAAGTAAGATACGGTCGGTTGTTTTTCACTCTAAGAAGTTAGCGTGAAACTAAAACGGTCTCGGAATGGAGAAATTTAGTCAGACTTTCTTGGAGTGTTTTCATTTCGAAATGTCACAAATCACATTCACCATTCAAAGCTCTGAAAAAAAAAAACATATATACATATATTAAGAGATTTACTTTAATATACTAAGTGTGAATATTTCACAAAAGAATAACGAGCTGCTCTAAAAACCATTGTCTAAAAATATGCTAACATAATAAAATTAATTAATTGACCAAAGCTACATAACAGAAGCGGCCCTGGATAGGGTCATATTACATTATTTTGAACTAGCTCTCGGATGACAACAAGATATTTTGACGTTCATAGTCAGCACATGCCTAATGTGAACACTGGCTCATCTTTTCAGCGAAAACAAAGTTATTTCAACTGAACGAAAATATTTCATAGCCAATGTATCTAATCAATTGTAATTTAACTAAGATCGTCGTCAGATGAATTGAATCCTTATCATTTCGCTACTAAAACAAAGTTTGTAACTTATATTTAACCATCAATGGTTATTTATTATAAGAAATTTACATTTTAATATAATGACAAATGATATACTCTCTCCCCTAAGGTTACAAAAATACGCCCCCCAATGGCACAGCGGTATGTCTGCGGACTTATACCAATAGAAACCGGGTTTCAATATCTGTGGTGGGCAGAACACAGATATCCTTTTGTGTGGCTTTGTGCTTAATAATAAAACATCTACAAAAATAAATTATTTTTTACAAATCTTGGCAAAAGAGAGAAGCAAATGATTTTATACGTTAAATGATAACATTAACTTGTTGTTGAATTGAACTCAAACACATGTAAATTACAAATCATAAATTTTAACTAAGAATGTTTGACACTTAATAAAGTTTACTCGAATGCGCAAATTAATGCTTTATATATAATATAATATTTGGTATTTGTCATTTTTAACTACAATACCATTTCGTTTTTATGGAAAGCAAACAGCCTACAGCTCTCTTAACCAAATAATAAAATTGAATCTCACTTTTATAATACGTCCACAGCGTACGTGGAGTGCATTCAGTGTCACATCGTGGGATTGAACCTTGGATCGTCTGATCAGAAGCTTTGTAAAGAAAACTTCAACAGTTATTGTTTAGATGTAATCATTCTTTTTTTGAATACATATATTTAAAGTTATATAATTACAAAATGTATATCGATAAGAGTAGAATGAAAGGCATATAAATTCATCAATATCAGTTGTTCCTACCATGGAGTAGAATGGAAGGAAATTTTCCAAACCAATGTTTATTTGTTTGTTGTTAAGTCTAAACCTACACAATGGACTATCTGTGCTCTTCCTGCCAAGAGTATCGAAACCCAATTTCTAGAGTTATAGATCCCTAGACTTACCACTAGGCCAACGCAACGGGAGGAACCAAACCAGTTAAGGAATATTTAACTGGATGAGGAAAAGAGAGGAAACTTCATATTGTCCTGATAGAGAAATTCTTTTTTACCACTTCTTTACTAATAGTTTGGCTGTTTAGTATAATTAGAATTTTTAAACAAATTAGCAATTTTCTTAGAAAAAATAGTATTGTTGGACATTAGTTTAACCTATCGGCCAAATAATGCACTCACTAACAAAAACTTTTGAAACTAACTAAAATCATACAATTATTGAAGGATAACAGCTTATACCAATTTTTGATCTTGATTTATTATATTAAGTTCAAAATGAAATAGAATAACATTAGAAGTTAAAACTATTATCATTAAATCTATCTTCCCTGTGGTTTCAAACCAAAAATACCCTTTTTGCCTTTATTTTTTAGAGAGATTTTGAATTAACTAAAAAAAAGATAGTATAAAGCTATTTTGAAAGTTTTATTATGCAAAACGTAAACAGGGATAATTAGTGTTAATATATTTTCACTTCAATAACACTGTTATTTAAGTATCAATTTTGATGCTTTTGTCAGGGGATTTCCTTTTACATTATTTGGGGTACAGATTCTCGGTCCTTAAAACATCTTATGGCATTTTATGTATCTATTTCATTACCCGACAAACACATAGCTGTTAATAGAAAAGTGAACACTTACTTCTTAATCTATTTTCGACTTTTTTATGACATAATAATTGGAATGGAATATTTTGCGTAATTTAAGATCTCTTGTATTAAGTCATAGTCAGTCCTAATTTTGTGCTGCTGACCAGAAAGAAAGCAGCCAGTCAGTGGGCCCGCTGTCACTAAGCTATTGCCAGATTCTAGCAGCTGAATTTCGATATTGACTTTTTATAACATGCCCATGGCTGAGAGCGTGAAAAGTGTTTAGCAGTACCATGTTTTGAACCCCAGACCCTATGATCCACAACACAACAACGTAACCGCTATGCCACGTACGACTCGAAAAATAGGACCTTTTTCTTCGAGAAATACTTGGCACGAAATATGTAATAGAATAAACAACTTCCAAAATAAAAGTCTGAAGCAATTTAATTTCAGGTTCCTTTCTTTTTAAATTTACTAAATGTAATGGAATGACCTTTTCCATTTTAATTGGCCTAACATGGCGTGGTTTGTAGGGCGATCGGCTCGCAACCTACGATTATTGTAACCTAAGAGTTGGCGATGGATGAGGTTTCCTTCTATCTAGTCTATCACTTGTATATTAGGAAAGGCTAGCACAGATAGTCCTCGAGTAGCTTTGCGAGAGATTCAACAAATAAACGAACCATTTTAACAATAACTTTCGAGATGTAAACCGCCTGGCATAAATAATAGATTACATTGTTTACAAAAGCATTAAAAGTAAACTTTCTAGTAGTAACAAAAGAATATTCTAATATCAAATAGTTGTGTATATTAACCGTGATGAAGCCGCAAAGGGAAACGTTGGTGGAAATAAAAATATATTATTTTATATTTATCTGGAGTGTAAGGGTAATTTTTTTCTGAACTTTTATCAAAATGTGTAAGTCCCTCCAGTATGCACTACAAATTTTGAAAGACAACAAAAAAGTGCATTGTTGTACTTTCTATATATATATATATTCACAGTAGAATATTTGTCATACTTACAATATTTTAAAAACATTCCCGTACAAAAGTAAGTTTATTAATTACTTAGCCTTACCAGTATAAAAAAAAACGGCATGCACACTAAAGTCTCTACTTCATAGCGCTATATCTTGTTAATTGTATGAATACAATGCTAACTTTTCTTATAAAGTTATTGCGTTATGGGTTGGGTAGAAAATTAAAAGAAAATCTCGTATTTCACATATTTATGTTTAATTAATATACATTGCTATGTCTAAACAACAGAATAGGATTTGTGCTTATCGAATTTTATACATTTTTAGTGTACGTATTTCTACACTTTTGAAGGAATATTTCAAAAAATTAATCACTTGAAATTTCAGCGACGTGGCCTATAATAAATTTTAGTAGATTAGGTAAGTACGTATATGTCAGCTACAACTCACGTGATTTCGAATATATCATACTCTACACGTTTTTCCGTCCTGTCAAGCACCGCAAGTCATCAGTTACCCCACGATAAGAAACTTACACGAACTTTTATGAGTTATCGAGTAAGTTGTCTACTTCAATCTTTTGTGATGAAAAGTCATTCTTGGGTCGCCTTAACGTACCAAACCAAACACCATTCCGATGTTTTGTCGGTAAGAAAAACAATGTTGATGTTCGGGTTCAATGATAAAAACGGACATTTCGAAACCCTTGGTGTCTTTAATTACAGTATAATTTTGTTACAATGAAACCTAGATCCCGTAAGACTACTTCGGATACAACTTAGAAAGAAATATAGTAAATAACTTCATCGTTTCGCTAAAGCTGTAAACACAATATGAAATAGTTTTCTTTTAAAGTAGAAAAAAGTCGGAAGAGCATTCCCTTAGTTAAGTGTTTGCAATATTTTATACCAATTTACTTTTATTTCATTATATAATACCAAATTAAATTAAAGTCAGTCTATATCGAATTTGTCCTGTATGCAAAGAAAGGATGCAGAAATGAAGTTTTGAGACATTTTTAATTTTTATGTTTTATTTTGATTACAGGTCGAACTATCAAATCTTGAATTTAAAATACTGATAAATAGATAGAGTTTACATAGGAGGAGGACTACACTGAACTCTATTTCAACACCAGTTAAACTTCCCCACGTCTTGAATGTCATGGACCGGATGGCGTTAAGAATGGACGAAACTAGAATGATGGGCAACCAAACACTCTTGTACCAGGACTTTCCCGAGCTCTGTCGGCAGGGTCTTGTTCTGAGTTCCTAAGTACACATGCCATGCATCGAAAATCGATGCTCGCTTGTTTTTGGTCTCTGATCGCAATACCACCCAGACTAATACATGTTATGTTGACTTTGCTTGTTGGATTTCCAGAAACTGGAAGCTGTTTAACGAAGAAAGGCGATGCTCGATATGCTGTACACATTCTTTACTAGACCTCAATCTAAAGTGAATAATACCTTACAATGTGATTAAAACGATATATCTAAGAATATGTCCTTCTCTGCTTCCCTTTTGATTAGATAGAGTGAGTTATCCTTAAAATTAGCCATCCCAGTTCATTTAAACAAAGCATTTAACACGCACACAAAAATCGATAAGTCTTAACAATCAGATGCTTCATCTTTCTTCTTCTATAAGGAAATTACAACATGAAACAGAAAAAAATTCACTTTTGGTAAAACGTATTTTTGTGTCGCACTGAACGCTATATTTCTTCCTCTAGAGAAGGTTTTGAAATTTTGCATTTGTTCATATCACTATTTACACTATCTATAACAAAATAACATATCAATAAGATAAATCAGATAATTGAGAAAATATAATAATTAAACGTTTTCATAGTCCATTATATTTAAATTTAGGAAATGATAAACTATCAACAAAAACTCGTTGGACTTAAGCTCATATTCGTACTTTTAATGAAAATACTAAACAGCGTTTTCATTTTCTCAAGGTTGGATACAGGCTCGGGGCACTGGACGCCTCCCCCCTTCCCGTTTTGAAAATAAGATAAAAATAATAGCAAAAATTGGATCTTTGAGGAGGGAAGAATGTAGTGAAATTTCATATTAAATTAAAAACAAAATAAAAAATCAATAACAACAACATTTATCAAACATTATAACAAATCTAAATAACCCATTTAACCCATACCAGGGAAGTCCCGAAAATTCCTCGTTTACGTTCAAAATCATTGCGCCTCCCCGTTTTCAAAATCTTGGATCCGCCATTGGTTCCTTAAATAATTTTGAGAGTTAAGTTTAGATTTCTGTTTTATTCTGCGAAATAATGTCGAATAATTTGCACACAGATCTCTCTCTCTCTTTTTTATGAAACCTAAAATGCTAAGAATGTTCTCCTCTGATCTGTGTTTCTTACCAATAGAGATAACTAATGAAGAGTACTATTAAACAGGAATTATTACAAATGTTGCAACTGTTGGCATTGTTGTTAGTTTATACAATCGTCTAACTCTAATTATTAATTAACTACTAGTTTTTAATTACTATACACCAGTTATTTTTCATTTTTATCCTACGTTTCGGCTGTTAATCTGCTGCCTTCTTCAGAGAAGTCTTAAGAAACGCTTATTCTGTGACGGTATTCCATCTTGGGGCTTCCTGATAGAAAGGCTGGTGTGTTATCTACTCGTCTAAGGCAGATTAGCAATCGAAAAGTCGTACAGATCTAGTTATTAATTAGTATGCAGTAATTAAAAATAGTAGTTAATTGATAATTAGAATTAGATGATCGTATAGGCTACTAACCATGACAATCATTGATACCCAATCGCCACAACCTTACCTTAACTATGAGCCTCAAACACGTACCAGTTTCAGAAAGCTATTCATAGGATTATATATTCAAAACTTTTAGCACAAAATTATTATTCCAATAGTTATTTAAACACTCTACAAGAACGAGCTGTTTAACTTTCTTTTTGTCTATAGTAACTGAAGAATAACATTACAGTACTTATTAAGAATAGTTCTGACGTAGCAAGGATGATAGAAATCTGTATAGTAACAGCCGTGAAATACTACCCGACAGGTAAGCTGTAAGCTAGATAGGTTTTCCATATGAAAGGAGAAGAAAAAGTTTCCTTGAGTGAGATACGTCAGTCTAACTGACAGACACTAATACAATTACTCCACCTACATAAATTACCCTCATAGGAAAGAAAACATTATCTTTTATCTAATGAAAGTAACGTCATTAATTCACCTGCCAACTTTTCTAATGTATCTGTCTGTCATATAGACTTCTCAGATGCAAAGTGAAGCACCATTACATACTCTGAGTTAGTTTGTAATTACTATATTGATTAAAGTTGTTTACTTAAAAAGAAAATAACACATGAACTAGAGGTATCTTTCCACATTATAACTTCACTGCAGAATGAAACTACTTATCTTTCGATTAATAATTGTGTGTGTTTAAAAAATAATCCAACGAGAAACCGGTGTTAAACTTTATCACAAAATTGTTGAGAAACGTAAAGGAAATTTACATAAGCTCTGAGATCCGGCTATGGAGAGACAAAAGATCCTATTATGATTATGTTAATAGTTTGAAATTATTGACTTTCCTAATATTACAAATATATCTTACAAAATAAGCCAATATTATCAGCAGCTGCAGAACGTAGCCCAAAAAATATTCCGAATCCACTTCCTGTAATTTATTATGGATCAGTAACGATCCTTTTGAACAGTGAAGGCACTGATACTAATCATACAGACTCATGTTCGAAACTTGAACTAAGTTACTTTCACCGAAAGGGGCCCACAGGCCGCCTGGAGGAGTCACCTGCTTTAACCACTGACACCACTATACAGTAATGGTTTCTGTCAGTTAGTCAGTAGGCAATAAAATGACGTCACATGAGGGACGCTTAACGTTGCAATTTGTTCTGTTGTGTGACGTCAGTTAAACGTGCGCATGCCATGAATCACGAGAAGAATCATGCAATCTGTAGGCTACAACACAACATGACATGTGAACTTCAAAAGTAGGAAATAAAAATATGTGTTACTCTTAATTTTGGTTTCATTTATTCTTGAAACGAAACACTTTCGGGAACCCTGCGGACGTACATCTAGTATATTCTTAAAGCATTTCGCTGGTATTTATTTGCAGTCAGACGCAATAACATTCAAGGAACTACAATACTTACTGCTCTACCTAGGAGACGGATAGTAACTAACTCATGTTTTTAGTTACAGTCTTTATCCCTAGAGAGCAAAGCTGCTATATTTCGATTACAGTATAGGAGGATCTTTTTCTTTCTATACAATATTATCTATGAAGAATAGACAATAATATATTTTATAGGTTTGTAAATAAAGTTGAAGTATGAAACAAAACAAATAATACGATAAAGCATGTTTATCAATTAGATTTTTGCATTTTATAACCAAATGAACTATAGAAATACATTTTATTTTTGCTATCCGTTTCAACCGTTGTCTACAAACCTAGATTAACCGTGTCCAGATATATTTTGGCTTTACCTGACTTACATATACATTATTACTGTTCCATATACTTTTGTGAAACGAAAGTTCATGCAAGGGATCAAAAATAATGTTCATCTTTAATTACAAAATATTTTATTTCTATCTTACAAACTTGCTTTGACTCTTCTAGGGAAGGTACTGTTTCTCAGTTAATTGTTTTTTTTGTTTTTTTTTCTTAATGCTTAAAACACATGCTGCGTTAAATATTTGGCTAAATCAGTAAAAAAAAATTATGGATAAAATTCAAACATTTGTATGACTCTTTAGCTGTTTAACAAATATGACTCAGAAAGCTTAAATTTGTCACTTCATTAATATACTCCTCCTTTTCATATTGCAAGTTGTGTGAAATCTTAAATGAGTGGTAAAATTATAAGTTTGTTTGTAGTTAAGTATGAAGCAAGACAGTGGGCTATCTATGCTATACCCACCACGGGTGTCGAAACCTGGTTTTTAGCGTTATAAGTCCGCAGACGTACCACTGTTTCACTGGGAGGGGCAAACTTATAAAAATAGAATAAATAAATAAATAAAATAAATTACAGTTAGTAGTATTACTCGTATTAATCTTTAAACATAGATTCTGTAGGAAATGTATTTCTAATCTGAAACGTTTTCGCTGCTATCCGGATTTGTTTTGTTAATTGATGACAGTTGGATAACGTAGAAAAACATAAATACCAGTAAAAGTTGTTCTTTGTAATCTGTAATAACATCAAAATACACTTAACCTCCTGTAGTAACGGAAGGTAAATCACAATAATTTTTTCTACTTCTACGTAACCTACACCACGTGTTTCTCGTAGCCTGTAAGTAATTAATAATCCATTTTGGAGATCATTAGATGAGCTTAGGAAGAACAAAGTGTAAGTTATCGTTCTAGACTCATGGTATAGAGAAGATTGATATTATTCTGATTATTTTTGTAGATAAATAATGATAAAGCCCAGAAAGGTGATCTACCACATGCTACTTATGTTTAATGTCAAATGACTAAACTTATAAAACAAAATAGAACCATTATATCAAAATGTACTGAAATGAGTTTGAAACGAAATCAGATAATTAAGTTTGTAATAAACTGTAAAAAGTATAGAGCTTCAAAATATTTTCAAGTTATTAATTTTGCTAAATGTATTTGGAGAGTTTATTTACTTTAAAACTTGATACGAATCCCATCAAAGTAACAAAAAACAAGTGCATGACAGGATAGCGACTTTTTCATCATTTTAATCTGTTGAATACATTGCAAGTAGTATGAACATTTGATTTGTTTGCTTGTTCATTTGCTGAACTTCGCGCAAAGCTACTCGAGGACTGTCTGCGCTAGCCGTCCCTAATTTTGAAGTGATAGAGTAGAGGAAAGGCAGCTAGTCAATATCATCCATTGACAACCCTTAAGCTACTCTTTTACCAATGAAGAGTGGGATTGACCGTCATATTGTAACACCTCCATGGCGGAAAGGAAGAGCATATTTGGTGACGAGATGCGAACCCGCAACACGCATCTTGCGAGTCGAGTGCTCTAGCCACCAAGCCATACCTGACTAATGAACATCTGAAACGTACTTAAATTAAAAACTCAGTTTCATAACGTTTCCTTAACAGATATTTTAGCCAAAATTAAACCGAAAAGGTTGTAAGTAATCTATAAAATAGAATGTTAAAATTTATTATCATTAACTCTAAACAGGCATTTTTTTACATACGTAGGAAATTGGTTTTTGTGTTATATACACAGTACTCACATCTTTCGATTTTTCGTCATAATCTTATTGTGGAAAATAATAAGCAAATACAATTTTTAGAAATAAGATGCTTATAATATAAACATTTCTCCGTTACATAAGAATCAGATGTGTTATACAAAACTATGTATTTCTAAAGTTTGAACCATTTAATTTATTATAAGCATTTTTCCAATCTTCTTTTTCTATCATTATCCAACAAGACGACATTTTTGCACCCTAAGCGAAAATATTAATCCGCTCTGGTGCTTCAATACCTTTCATTTACTATGCCAGATACGTGCTTAAGATAAGAATTGAAACAAGGGCCATGCCAAAAACGAAGAACGTGAAATATCGCTGTTTCTGTCTCATGCATCATTGCTAAAAACCTAATATGTAATGATGAAAAAAAAATACAATTTTATTATTTAGAAGATTTTTTAAAAATACTTAAGTGCTTTGGTGAACGAGTTGTACCATTGCAAAATAATTAGATTTTGATGAATATGTTACCCTTAAGCTGTTTTGTTGTTTGCCAAAATCGCACAATATGAACTCTTAAAACATTGCATTTATTAACTACGAAAGAAATTGCTGGTTTTTTTTTTTCGAATAATACGAATCTGACCTATAGATAGAATTGTTTTGTAATGAAAATTTATCTCTCGGATTTGACTAGGTAAATTAATTATTATAAAATATGAAAATAATTCAGAAATATAACATATAATCACTATATAGCTTATTTTATCTGATTTAAGCCTTTGCCGCATTAGTAGAAAGCTGTAATTGTAATCAAACATTATGAATTTCAACATTTATAATTTAACACTTCAATGGATTTCTTTAAAAACACATTATGTGTAATAAAACAAAATATTTTCAATAACTAAGCGCCCTAAATAATTACACGGGAATATGCTGAACAAACAGATGTACGTCTAATCACAAAACAATGCACGTTCAATAACAAAGGCAGCACCAATTAACATTTTATACGACGAGTCTATGAGAGAAGCTCATTATTGTAGGATTTACTTAAAAACATACAAGTCTTCTTACGTATCTTCCCAGTAAAATATGTCGGATATTATGAAGTTTTCAATTTTTCAGTCCAATCACAGTTGTGTTGCTAGCTGGATAAAACATGTTGCCCGTTCAAAGGAACAGTAAAAAGAATTCTTACTTATTAAGCATAAAGATTTCCAGAAAAATAGCCATAGGTTTTATACAAGTATCATTTTTCGAGTATATAATATTGGACTGACTAGAAACTATATGACAAAAAACTGAGTAAAAGTAAATCACTGAATTGTATAAATTCTTCAAACATTCGTGGTCTTTTATCATACCGAATACTTACTGAGTATTGCCTGGCACCTTAACATTTAATTTTGTATGCTGCTTGCATACATTCATGTCTTGACTCAACAAGCTCAAATACCGCTTTTACTAGTAAAAGAAATACGTTATTTCTTTTTCTAGTCTCAAGATAAAAAACTCAATATAAAATACTTTGAACTGTACCAAAGGCTCTATGATATTATTAAAACTTTTGGTATTCCATTATATCATTACTATGTTAGAAGAGCTTAGTTCGGTATTAAATCTGTGTTAGAAGAATGCTTCCTTTCTAATATCACCAAGAGATGTGCAGCAATAAAGAAATCATTAGAGAAAACAGACTATATATTGAAAATTTCGGTAATACTGTTGAGCATTTTCTAAAGAGGTTGAGTGCGTTATATTAAAATGATTTTGGACTCTAAACTCGTAGTTACAATTTATGTCGTAACGCCCGATAATACTCTATCTGACGACCGTGCATTTTGACAATAGACAAACACAAACTGCCCTCCAACCTTTAGGGTCACGAGTGTGTTATAAGAGTGACAATCAAATCCTGCTACATTTTGCTTGAAAAAAGTACTTCAAGAGTTGGCGCTAGCTGCTTTCTCTCTAGTGACCTAACTTATCACTTCAAAATTAGGGATGGCTAGCGAAAGTAGCCCTCGAGTAGCTTTGCGCAATATCACCAAACAAACGAAATCATTATAAACAATAATACAAAAGTCGTTGTCGACCTTGATCTTCGAATTATTTTGCGGTAAGGCATATTTGAAAGTTAAATTAAGTTCTTAAAATATCGTACGAGATAAGTGGATCATATACAAAAAAAAGACGCAAAAAATAACTATAAATACGCGCATAGAAGGAGCACAAACAGAATAAATAAATATTTAATAGAAGACAATGAAAGTTTCAAGTAAGTAAAGTATGCTTCAAGTTTCTCCAACCATAAAAACTGAACTTAATGGATCAAAACGAATTAAAAGAAACTGATTGCTGTATATAAAGTCTATCAACATTTTCTCTCTTCTCTCACTAATATCATGTCTTAATATATCTCAGTATTTATCTATATACAAAAACAAGTTCTATGTTTATTTGATTTAATTTTACTTTTAAATTCGTGGTTAAAGTCACTGAACAAATATATATATGTATTTAATATTGTAACTTATTTTATAAGAGAAATGTTTCTAATATGATCATTTGGCTTCTACGAAACCAACTGTGTCGTAACGAACAGTTACATATTTCAAAACTTCATATCAAGTAACGTTTTCAACAGGTTTTAAAGTTGTTATTGTATTGTATGTTTCTTAGGATAACTTACAAAATCGAATACTTATCATGTAAGAACTTTGTATTTTACATATAAAACGAGTGACCTTAAGATTATTTTTATCAGTTCTTTACACTGAATGACCTACCGAGGAAATATATAAAATTACTTAATAGGATACAATAGGTATACCTCACAATAGCGAACCGTATATGAATAAATGATCAATTTCAGGATTAATGGGTATAAGGAATGAAGTGAGGGTTAAGGACCTATACAAATTATTATTAAATAATTAATAATAATGCATCTGAATAATGACCGAGAGATGAATCTAAAAGTCTAATGCTTAATGATAGTCATTTCAAAAATATCAGAAGATTTACTTGAATACGAATAGATAACGTTGTTTCAGTTTATTATCCAGTTTTTCCTACTAAATTTCGAATAGAGGAAATAATCTTGTAGAATAGTTGACGTCGTTTCATGTGTTGCATATGTAGCGAGCGTAATCAGAAAATTTAATAGTTACCTGAAACAAACTTCTGTATCTGCGTTATGTGTGTATATATATATATACAAATTTCTGTAACTGCGTTATATGTATATATATATATCCCGATCACAGTTATTATTAAACTAGAAATACATTTTGATTATCATGGAGAAAACAAAGGAGGACAACAGTTTGGTGACATCAAAAGATCGGATGTTAGTTGGCATGACTGAGCGGCTAGTGAATTTGTCACTTAATAGTCTGAAAATAGCAAGAAAAACCTAATAAGAAAGGTTCTTATTGAACACACAATGAACAAGGACATATATGAGTAAAAAAAGTGAAGCTCAACTCTTTTAACTTTCTTCTATAAAAAAATAATAACAGGCTTGTCTTCTACGAAAATGAGACTTTTTAAAGTTGGCATTGTTCAGCAATACTTTCGGGGTAATGTTGACATTGTTCAGCAATACTTTCGGGGTAATGTTGACATTGTTGAGCAATACTTTTGGGGTAATGTTGACATTGTTCGACAATACTTTCGGGGTAATGTTGACATTGTTCGGCAATACTTTCGGGGTAATGTTGACATTGTTGAGCAATCCTTTCGGGGTGATGTTGACATTGTTGAGCAATACTTTTGGGGTAATGTTGACATTGTTCGACAATACTTTCGGGGTAATGTTGACATTGTTCGGCAATACTTTCAGGGTACATATAAGTCAATGTGCTAATAAAAAACAATTTGTGAATCGCATATTCTATAACACAAAAACATAATATTAATAAAAAGCAGAAAGACCAAATGATTAAATGTCTAAATGTTTGTTTTCGTGCAAAACTACTCGAGGGAAACACCACCTACCGCCAACTCTTACGCTATTCTAATCGAATAGTGGAATTTTATCATCTCTCATATGAAGCATTCACGGCCCCCGAGTGTAGGGTGTGGTTGTTTTTTAGGCTGGTAACGATGTATAAATAAAGAAGAGAAAGTTTTTAAAATCTAGAGCAGTGTTGATTTTTTCTTGTAATCTAATCACAACAATTTTACCAAAAATATAACTTATGTTAAACAATATGTTCCGAGAAGAAGAAAAATCAAAATTTATTCTAAGTTAAAGTTATGAAATAAAATACAAAATTAGTTTTGCCCTATGCAAATTTGAAGTTATTGATGCAATTACCTTTTTACTTTAACGCTATTTTACTAGTCATTAAAATTTGGCTCACCACTAAGCTTAACTTTCTGAAATATAAAATAAGATGAAAATAACTGTACAAATCTTGCATACAGTACAACTGACTATAAAATGAACACTCGTATTTATCTACATTTATGAAAATAGTTGTCATCTGTGTCAGGAAAAAACGTCAGTGAAGTTAAAACTCAAATTCCTCAACCATTAAAAATAATTGCATACAAAACACAGTTTTCTTATTGAAAAAAATCCTCGATTGAATCCTGCAGTGGTTCGAAATATTTACTGTTTCATATGAAATATATACATTCAGTGAATAATAGTTATTTAATTGTAGTCTTATAAAAGTTAATGAGTAATCCAAAGTATTATTTTAAACGTAAAGCCTATTTCCATGGTGTTTTGAATTTAAACGCTCTAAAGTTTGATTTGTTATGAATTTCGCGCAAAGCTACACGAGGGCTATCTGCGCTAGCCGTCCCTAATTTAGCAGTGTAAAACTA
>NW_013666104.1:335716-338623 GCF_000517525.1 Limulus polyphemus | reverse complement strand
AATAGTGGGATTATATCGCCCCCACGGCTGAAAGGGCGAGCATGTTTGGTGGAACGGGGAATCGAACCCGCGACCTACAGCTTGTGAGTCGAGCGCCCTAACCACTTGGCCATGCATGCTCTAAAGAATACCTTACTGCTTTTAAAATAAACTTTCTTGCAGTTTATTTATATTTACCGTATGTGGACAAGGAAACAAGTAACTATATGTCAGAGTCAACCAAGAGGTTAAAGCTGTATGTGGGACAGCAGTATAGATCTGCTTTACTAATCTTTATTTGGTTTCCATGGTTACCTCGGCTAGTAATGTAAAATCAGACAACTGACAAATTGTTCATGTAGAATTCTCATTGTAACACCAGATAATTTGGCAAGAAATAAGTCAGCGTTGGAAAAATAAAACTCTGTTGAATCTTTACTAAATATCCACTCTTATACATACTTCATACTCCATGACCGTTGTAAGTGTAGGCGTGTGCAAAAACAAATGGTATTGAGATATACAGATATCATAGAGGGATTTTATGAATAATGTTGTGTTGACATATTTAATCATATTATCCAAGCCAATATGAAATATGAGACATTTTCCAGTGGATTTCGTGTATATAAGAATATATATTTCATCTGTATGAAGCTGTTTAAGATCTTCTGAGATAGAAAATGAAATATATGGTTAAGGGTGAATTCCTATTACAAATAAAAACTTTTTTCCCGTTCCTGTTTTAGATTTAATACCCATTCAGGAATTTGAGACTCAATACACATCAGCCAAATAACAGACAAAGTATTTGCCGCTTCATGAAGAAAAAACGAAACGAAAAACAGATTTAATACCTTAGCCAAAATAAATGAATAAATATATAAAACTTTAACTTTAATCTAATCCTTTTTCGACTCATGTGTCATTTCGTTAAGCTTTCGGTACACTCAAAACATTTTCTGTCTCGTCAGAATTGCCATTTATGTGTAAAATGAAAATGTTACATATGAAAAGTATATACATTTACATAATTTATTTTCTTTTATCTTTATATTTCCTTTATATGTCTCTGTACTTTTTTGTTATGAAGTAAGAGTAACTTTTATTGTTGTTTGTTACTAAGAAAAAAGCTACACAAAGGACTATATGGTCTCTGCCCACCACGGGTTTCAAAACCCGGTTTCTAGCAGTATAACTCCGCCACTCGGGGGCTTTATGTTTATTTGTTTGTTATGGATCTCGCGCAAAGCTACACGAGAGCTATCTGGCTAGCTGTCCCTAATTTAGCAGTGTAAGATAGGAGGGAAGGTAGCCATCCACAGCCAATTCTTGGGCTACTCTTTTAACAACGAATAGTGGAATTGGCCGTCACTTTATAACGCCCCTACTGCTGAAATGGCGAGCATGTTTGGCGTGACGGGGATTTAAGATTGCAGTGACAAAGCTGAGAAGTTTACAGGCAAATTAGACGGCAGAAATTTGTAATTTCTGTTCACCTTTTTTGCTTTAAACAAATACTTTGATTCTCTTTCTTTATCTGTCTGGATAAATATGTTCAAGACTAAACTTATTTAAAACATAGATACATTATATGCCTGTATTAAGTATTTACCCAATAGAGTGTAATTCAGTTTTTTTTAGGGGTCAATACAGATATTCTGTACGCTTTTATATAAAACAACTTAGTTTCTCACCTGTTTCGTTTAGTTTACATTATTAATTCAAAGAAGAAACTGAGAACCTAAACAAATCTAAGGTTTTACTTAATTTCTATAGAGGGACAAAATATCGATGTACAGGAAATAAATCAAGTTCAAACTTTGACAATTCACATCTATGTTTAAAATACTTTTATCACTTACAAGTTCCATGTGACCGAAAACTGTTTATATATCCCCAACAATTGAACAGAAACACAAACAGGATTAATTCACGAAGACCAGTTGGAATTCTTTCCGGGAATGGAGAATGATGCGGAAGAAACTGGAGGTAGGCAGAACACAACATTCGTTTAAACAGTAGTTTGTAACGCTGGTGGTGTTGCAGGTTTTAGTGTTACAGCGTTCTTCTATTCGACTGCAGAGTCTTCTAGTGGTAAATCCAATATATCACTCGTTGCATCTCTGGCACGTAAATTCATATACCACTAGCTAAGTATTCAATATATTTTGTTTGTCTTTAAAGTAGAAGAGCCCTTTCAACCTAGACTAATATACCTTTTAATTGAACTTGTGGACATAGCTGTTTGATCGCTTTTCTGACTTTCTTGTTAATGACGTATGAAATAGTGCGTAAGTAGGATATGATTAAAGTAAGTGTTTTCTTCGGAACATCTAACAAAACTACATGTATGGTATTTAATTTTTCTCTTTTGGCATAAATTATTCTACTTAGGAACGATAACAGAAAACAATTACTTGTAAGCTTTTGTTTAATGTTCTCAACGTTTGCTTTAATAAAATTTTGATTTTCTGACATTTCAAACAATCTGTATAGGAGACGTATAACCAGTTGTTTTTTTTAAATTCAGGGAATGTGACTTTCAAAATCTGAATAAAGTCCAGTAAAAAAAGGTTTGTGATACACTTTGCTACGTCCTGGTTATTTAAGACATGAGCATCTCAGAACGAGACTTTATATTTCTGTTGCTTTTTCAACAGTAAACTTTATATTTGGGTGCTTATTATTAAAAAACTGGAGAAAGTAGTTAATCGACTCAACATTATTAAGCATCATCAACATATATCACATAATACAAATGCTTAAAACGTTCAGGAGGAACTGCACCCAAACTTTTTCAAAGAATCACAGGAAAGGACTAGAAAGGTCACGAGCAAAGCTGGAACCATAGCCACTATATGTATCTGTTTATAGATTTTACCGTTAAATATAAATGTAATTGATAATGTACCTGATGATGACAAA
>NW_013666104.1:332500-335592 GCF_000517525.1 Limulus polyphemus | reverse complement strand
TGGGTTCCTTTTCATCGAAAATAAATGTAATTGTTTCATTGCAACATCTAGAAGTGTTTAAAAACATCTGTAGTTATATCCTGTACAATTTTATTCTCAGCAAACACAAGGTTGAAAAAAAGATCAGTCGTTTCATCTAGAGGTATATTTGTAAACAATGACTCAATTTCATAACTAGCACAATGAACGTCATAATTAAACTTCTGTTTTAATTAAGCTCTTGATAAATTCAAAAGTATCCTTAACAAAATATTCGTTCTCTTGCTAATTGTTAATTACAAGGTCTTACACTAGAAATATTAGGTCTAAATGAACTTCCCTGTTTGTGAACCTTAAGAATCCATATAAAACACTACACCGCGAGCCAATTGGTCTAGTTATTTGACACATTTTTTTTAACTTTAAAAGGTTTCTCGCGAGTTTGGTTTCCCTGTTTGCTGTGAGATCACTTCTAATTTCTATAAACTTATCCTCTTTTTTGATCCAATCCGTATTATTTAAGATCACCACCCACATTACCTTTATCCGATTTAGTGATTAAAATGTTCTTAAACTATTAAAGCTTTCAGAGCCTGTGTTTAGCCCTTGCTTAAGTTACTGTTCTTTAATCTAGGTCTAACATCTTGCAGTATGCTATAGGCACAATCAATGACTTGAGTTCTAACCTGTTCAAAAATTTGTGCACCCATTTTTCTATATTTGACACTTTGATATTTGTTGTAAGAAAGTTTCAAAACCTAGAAAATAATAGAGTAACTATCCTAGGGGAGAATAGAAAAATGTAACCTCCTGAGTAAGATCCTTTTCTCATTATCAGACAAATGGTATACTGATAAAAGACAATCAATTGTTTGGAATCATTCAAAGAGAGTTGTTTCTTGATGAATTCACACATGAATTACTTCATCAATCTTACTCATAGCTTGTTATGCTTGAAACATTGCCTCTGTTACATCATTTGCATATAACAGATACAGATCTCTACCCCGTGATCCACTTCCTAAGCCTTGAATAGCTAGAATAAGTCTCCACTCATGATTATAACCGAAATCATTTGATTCTTTTATGTATCATATCATCTGAGCAAGTATTGTCCCTTCATTAACAGGTAAAGACTGTTTGCTCTTAACTAGTTTAGCTAACAGATTTTAATTTTTGAGAATTTGCACACATTATGTTATTTCTGAATCTAAGTTTTTGTTGTTCACTGACTTAGAAGCATGCACTTGCTCTTTCTCCACAAAAGAAACATCACACCTCTGCCTGATTTTCTGTGTACGGCTAAATGGGCATTCGCTGGAACTATCTTACTTTTGTATAAGATTTTCGAATCGAGACAATTTCTGGTTATCTCTTTTTGAGAAACACATTTTGTGCCACTGAGTATTGGGAGTGACCAGTTTCTGTTACCATATCCATTATTCAGCCATTCTAATTTAATATCCAATGAAAATCTACAAATTGTGGCAAACTTTGCAAAGATTTTAGCAATAGTAGTATACCCTGAGCTAGATTTTGGTGAGTTAAGTTCAAAATGTATGCATGGTTTACGGGTTTTTCACTTGTCACTTTGTGACACATGTTCCCGTTGGTATTATGGGTTGCTCTTTCTGATTCTATGTTTGAATTGAGTGTACTTATTTTACATTTTTACTGCAATGAAAGTATACACGTACTTGAAATGATGCAACTCTAAACCTAACTCTATTTATATGATAAATTTATACTTACAAATCAGTTCAATCAGTTCTATTATCAAATAAAAGTGAGATTTAGAATCCGCCAGTATATTTACACATTTCTTCATAAGCAGTACTTGAGTAACGTAGTATCTTATGTAAGATGTACCACCCTGCAACAATGATGTAGTTAGCAGAAATGTTGCAAAAAATTCAATATGAACTTCTTGTGCAAATAATTACGTGATTCTAATTCAAACTTCATATTTTAACTCGTTTTAATGGAAATTAATCATTTAAAAAAATAACACTTTTTTATTTTACATAACCAACCTATGTAGACCATGGTCTGATCTAATTATGTTCATTGTTGCGATGACTCATCGTGATCTATTAGATTGCATAATAGTCATTTTGAGGAGGAAACAAACGTGGTAGGTAAAACACAAAACTTAATATAAGCAGTGCGTAGCACACTTAAATTTACACTACCAGTAGATTGTACCTTAATGCTCACACAAAGAGTGAATAATACAACAAATTTGGTTCCGACAGTGGATAACATGGTAAAGTTTATGCAAAGTATGAATAATACTAGATAACACATTCAAACTGATAAAAATAGTAGATAATACACTAAATTTCATACAAGCTGTGGGTAAAATTAATAAAATAATAGATAAAACAGTAAAGTTTATACAGGCAGTGGATGTCAAATAAAGTTGAAACAAATTGTGGATAACACATTAAACAATGGATAAGTTTAAAGCTAATTAAGTAACTGAACATTCCCGATTATCAACATTAACCCATACAGTTAAGATATCACGTTCAGCTAAAGTGACATTGCCAACATGGGCTTCAGTTTTACTGTATCTGAAATGAAATTCTTATGAAATATATATTTCTTAGCTACATACGGTAAAAGCTGTGTATTTTGTTTCTCGTACAGATAAGTTTTAGCGGGTTGTTATTATGTGTAATACATCTGGTTTGTAAACAGGGATTTATAAGAGCCAGTAAGGATATTTATATTTCTGGTGCCCTCAGGAAGTCAGTCAATTCTAAGTTAGTTTAATCATCTTACAGAATTTTGAAAAATGATACTCTGATTTATTAAAGTGATATTTGCTGGCTAACATTTAATAAATTTTAGCAGAAATTTAGAAAATAATTTGTTGTTTTATATGTTTCTTGTGCCGATCATTTTACCTTATGGAAATGATTTTTAGCCGCGGCATAGTGACTCATAGAATAGCTCTGAGTTTTGTTTTTCAAGTACAAACTTTTATTTCATAACTCTGTCATCTCTTGACCGACTTGAGATCCAATTACAGTTTTGGACTTAGGAAGTCAAACCCTTTTGATTGATGTTTCTGACTACGCTTAAGCTCTCGTAGATTAATTTACCCT
>NW_013666104.1:307891-332490 GCF_000517525.1 Limulus polyphemus | reverse complement strand
AATTACTAGTTTGGAACGTTAGGAAGTACCTAAACCCTTTGATTGATGTTTCTGACTACGCTTAAGCTCTCGTAGATTAACTTACCCTATCTGACCTAAAAAATTCAATTTGAGCGAAGACTGGTAGAGATCCTGATCGGGTATACGAGCGCCCCACGCTTGGTATTGCTGGCGCACAAAAATATAGCTAATAAAAAGGGGAAAAATGTGTCATACATTAATTTACTCTAATCCTGCCTAAAAGGATTTCAGTGTTGCGGCTATTGAGGATTCCCTCTTGTTTTATCATAGCGTTAAATCCATAATCAAAATGCTACTCTATTAATCCAAATACCTAATTGTGCTTATCTACGATCAGCGTAATTTTTCAAGTAACTTTAAATGTGAGACTATGTGGACTCCAGCAGTTGATTTACCTCCACTGGATTTAATTTCATCTTTAGACTTACTACCAGTAGCCAAATAGCAAAAGATTTTTAGGTACTGCATACATTTTTACAGTTGTGATTTTGTATTTTGAACTAAATCCAATATTACATAAACTTGGCCTTTCAAAATCAGTATAGTGAAAGAAATATCTTAGTGAAAATTGGAAAGCTAATGGCGAAAATATAAATATATTTAAAAACAAACCAACAATAACAAAATAAGGACCAAGAGAAGTGCAGTGATAATTTGGTCATTCAGAGAGTTCCCAGAGATAGCTTCACATGAAGTGAAATTTGTTTCATGCATTATATAACATGTAAAAGAATAAAACAAAACAATGTACACGATTACACTTCTAAAACTGGTCTAAATTCCCCTCTTTTATCATACTCACAATGTTATATCGTTTTGTCTCATTATTCTCATATATATATATATTTTTTCTGTCACGTGATCACCGTATTTCAAACCCTCCTCAAAATGTATTGCTCAGAGATGTCGATATAACACGAAGAACTATATGAAGATGCTCATATTTTAAAATATAGTTCGAAGACTCAAGGCTGTGGATTTGCCATTATGGTAAATGATGAGGATATTACGCTGATTTTTTTCTTAGTTTTTTTTTCAATAATGGATTCAATTGTAATCTACATGAAACTATCTAAGAGTGTTCAAACATGCTAAAGCTGCTTTTTTATATTCATATTATTTTCGAATGACGAAGTATTTTCTGTACATAAAAATACCTCTCTGAACAAAATATAAGCACCTCCATTTTGTTTCTCTTGATCCTATAGACCTGAAACTGGATTCAAAAATATACTGGTTGAATACTAACTCTAATACTGAATTTTATGTCACTAATCCTGCCAGTCTTCCTTTCTAAAATATAATTATATATTTCAATCAGTTGCTTTCACGACTAAACCATTTTTTTTATTTAAATCCTTGGTGCCTGCCCTGACAGCCCTCAATATCTCTTAAGCTCCTATATGGAGGATCAAATTTAAAAACTTAGAAAACATGAATTTACATGTGTATAATAACTTTTAAGTAAATCGGCTAGTCAAACCTAAAAGTCCTTCAAAACTCCTTGAACGTCCTGATTTTATTTTGGGGACCCTATAACAACTATTTCGAAATTTTTTAAATCATTTATAATTTGTGAGGTTTGAAACTTCACATGCAAAACTTACAAGTAGTTATGGCCAAAGTCCTGGTAAGAATCGAAATATCATGTAAAGATAGGAGCAGGAATCAGTGGTAGTGCAAAACCAACCAACTAGTTTTTAGTGTCTTCTAAATAAAATCATATTTCATTATTTCTATTATGTTAGTTTCATTAACAGTATAAGTTAATATGTTTATATATATATATATGTATATGACATGTATATTTTTACAATTCTATATATATTTATAATAAAGATTATTATAATTTTAACTTAATAGATAAATTTAGAACTAACTAAGTTTAATTCTCCTAAGCTAGTCGAACCTTGTGATATATCAATGGGATCATGGCCGAAAATAGTGATAACAACGAGAGTACACAACTGAAGAGTCAGTATAATAATTTTTTTATGATACTGAATATTCCTAGCTAGACCGATATATTAATTTAAATACATTACTTCCTTGGCTAATGTTTAGTCCTGATCAATTGAAATAGCTTGCTTTGACTAGACATTATTAACAATAGATATATACATATGTACAATTGAGAATTACTCTACAAAATTACAAAAGTTCAGGGGCTGCAGAACCCAGGTAGCGATGCGCCTTTTTCTATTGTACTTGAATTTGAATTCCATACTGTTCCACTGAACATAATTTATAAATACCAGCAGCTTCCAGAATGAAACAGTTAAAGTCACGATACCACGAAGAAAGAATATGGTAACTAAATGCAGCATTTGTCTTATGGTTTTCCTAGACATATCAGTCCGCTTAGTTATACCCAATATTGTTGTAGTTAAAGAACTAAGGGAGTATAAAACTCATTGGACGGGGTAAATGCTTATTATTGGCGACGCCACAAATAAACTAATGATTCCATAGTTCATATGAACTTTGGAATGTGCTTTGAAACAAGTTGGCGTATCCTTTACGTACACCACCATGAACTGCAATGAAAGTTCAAAGACTGACGAACAACAGACCTACTGTACACAGTACAGAACAGAAGACTCAAGACTGTCTAGATTTTTCGAACAGACTTCAATTCATAAGCCACTCAGCATAGTTTTGAACACGAGGCGTTAGCTTTCATGATACTTTAGATTGAAGTAAAGAACAATAGAAAATCACCGTGTATGGTGATTAATGCAGCTACTTTACTCCTTGTTTACTTAGTATGACTTGTCTGGGGATGACAGCAGCCTGGAGAAGGCTTTAAATGTGGCTGTGTCGTCTCAATGTGAAAAGTAGTTAGTAATACCATGGTATGGGCGTGTTTTAACTGGTTTGGGCTCCGCCCATTGGTAACGCCATTAGAGAGACATGAATACTTTATGATATTGTAAAATTTTGTGCAATGCATACAATAATAGAATTCTATGGGAAATGGCTACATCTTGTTCCACACCATACATTTTATCTAGAAGTAGTTTGAGAAAAACAGAATCTTCCTTAGCTAACACAGAGCTCTGAAGTTTTGGGAAGCAACCTAGGAGATAGGAAAATAGATACCACAATATTCCTTTGCAAGAGAAGTAAAAATTTATCCCACCAAATATGTGTTACTTATTGGTTGCTAAAGTATGTCCATTCTCCATTAAAATGAAGTTAGTTTCCCCGTATCAAAACACACCATTCAACTTCTGAAAGAGCGACGTCGTGCCACAAATAATAATAGAGTGTGAATGATACAGATGCTTTCGTGCTTCTGGACTATACTTTAAAATAATTTATGTTATTATGTAGCGATTCTTGGATTAACATATTGCAATGTAACGATAACTTGATAAAAGAACATTTAATAAGCAAATCATAGTAAAATTACTTGTTAATTATACTGGAAGAAACTAAGTTGTAAGAAATTATTACCTAAGTGCCCTTATCACACAAAAACTTTTCCCAGTTTTATTGATTTTAAAGTATAGTGATTCGTTACAGCAACATAACAACCGACTTCAGCTAATTACTCATTGCGATGCTATGAAAATTTGCCATTATTTGTTAGTGATACTATTCAACTGCAATTTTAGCTTGTTCCTATGTTCTTATTGTAATAGAGAAACATGTCTTTATAACATCAAAGCTGAAGACTATTTATGCATGCTTAAAGAAAGATATTAGGTCCTACCTATGTTACTTGCCAGTGGAATATAAAACAACCATAAAAACCAAACATTAAGTCAGTTCCATTTAATTTTATTGTCTATTATTTTTCGCTACCGTATTTTAGGTAGTCTTAAAACGTTTTGAAAGGACCTTAAACGATCATCTTCTGTTTAATCAATATTAACTCCTGGGTAAGTTTTATGTACATTAATCAATTATGCCAGTGATATAAACGTAGAATAAGTTCTTACAATTATATAAGCATGTCACTATCTCAGTTATTTATGAACACTAACTTACCTTTTTGAATGTTGCTGAAAACTGACTAAGCATATGGATTATCCCAATAAACCTATACGGTCAATGTCACGTGTGAAAATGATTTTTGTTGACGAAGAGTCCAGAATATGATAATAAAATAAAAATAACAAATATTGGTTTGATTGTTTGTTGTTAAGCGCAAATTATACAGTAAACTATATGCGCTGTGCTCACTGCAGGATCGAACCTCTATTTTTTGCGTTATAAGACCTCAAGCTTACCGCTGAGCTATCGTGTGAGCAGACGAGCAAAGAGCAGAGATTCATCAAATATATAATTCTCCGTCTTTAATACGTACGCTAATTAAAAACAAAATAGTGTACCTTTGTTTCTGTTTATTTTTTGGGTAATTATGTCTCCGCAGAAAGACATATTGTTTTTCTATTGTTTCTTCTTTCTTTCTTCATCTTCCAAACACTTTTAAATCGATCGCCATTCGTTCATGTCTCGGCAGATCATGTTGAAACTTCCTAGGGCTATATCTGGGTCCATTACACCCAGACATCTTTTTAATGTTTTTGATTTAGGCCTTTTAAAGGATTTTATGGGGTTAAAAGTCAAACAATTCAAAAATATATATATTTTATACATTCTATTACTAATATTTTAAAAGCTCTGTTAAACAAGGACACAATCCGTTATTTTCTTCAAACACTGTACCAAATTGAAGCCACGGCTATATCTACATCTGTGTGTAGGGATATTTTGATTTTCTTCATTACATCCTACAACAGAGTATAAGACCAAGAAATAGACAATATTCCCCACAAATACAATGTTATATTGGGTGGATTTTCGAACCAATGATAAAATATTATATTGCTCAAAACTGCAATTCTTGAATGCTAATGATATTAGTTTTATCATCTAAAATTAGTTTGTAACTTTCATATTACAATCTATTAAGTGTGTGTGTGTTAAAGTGAAAGAAAGACAACTTTAATAATCTTTAACCAGCTTCTCTCAGAGAAACTGTTTTACAAGGGAAAAGAGAACTTCGCTTGATAAATATAACTGAGTATCAGTACTTTTAGAATAAAATACACTCTGACTGGTCACTTTATTAGGACCAACACACTCCATTTATTTAAATATTCAAACTTGGCTGAGCGTGTGGCGTTTCAGGTGATTGCTTCAGCTTTATAAATGCAAAGATGTAATCATATTGTGGTTTAAATGCAAGATAATGTAAGAGTAAGAATATATCCGCCGTTGAGTGATTTTACTTCTTCATTCGGTAAAGAAAAGTAATAAATATAAAGCTAACTAATTTTTTTCCCAAATACATTTACAACTGAATCATATGATTAAATATTAATGACTTGGTTGATAAATTTTATAGCTTTTATAAATATATTATTAAATGAATTCAACGAATTCTTATTTAAAGGTTGCAAATTCTGATCTCTTAGTTATCTTGTTTGATATATATCAAATTTATTTCTACGTATTCTCCTATAGCCAAATAAATATATTTTTTCTTTTGTGTGTTAACACAACACCAGTGTACACATTTTCTCCTGTTTTATTTTATCTGGATCTAAGTGTTTATTTTTTCAGTTTCTCAGACTTCTAGTTTGCTTGTATGAAGCGGAATAGTGAAACACGTGTTTCTGTCATCTTTATTCTTGGAATAAATTCTTTTTCTCAAATCCTCATAATCCGACATATATAAAACCCAGTATTTTTATTTACACATTTTTTTTTTTTTGCTAACCGAGAAAGTAAGACCCTTTTTTGCCTGAATACAAAAACATACATTCTATCTGACGGATTCTTAAAGATTTGTTATTTTAAAAGACAACATCCATTATTTTACCTAAGCAGTAACACTTTTTCTTTGATAAACCAAGACATTCACGAAATGAAATTTTTTAAGTTGACCTGTGATAATGAAGATATACTAATAATTTCGTTCATATGGACTACATCAGTTTTTGAAAGTCATTTTCCTAAACTATTTATGCACTAAATTAAGCTTGTGGATCCATGACTGTTCTTTACAGTGTGCCTAATAATCTATCACCTACATACAATAGTAAACAAAATAGCATCTACATAGTCCATGCTAATTATTTCTAAGGTTGTTTTGTGTATTTTACATGGCAAATGAGTGAACTGTTTGCGTATGTCCGTCCTTATTTCTGAATAGATTAGACTAGTAGAAAGGCAACTAGTCAATAACACCCACCGCCAGCTATTGGACTACTTTTCCCTAGCCGAATAGCGAAGTGATTTTGTAGGATCGGGTCGCGAACCAAGAATATCCTTTCCAGACCACGCCTGGCCCAAATATAGGATATACTGGCTTATCTTAGATATGCCAATATTTTTAATGTGTGTAAAGAAGAGAATACACCAACATATCTTTGATATTTACAATATTTTTAAATGCAAGTAAAAGAAGAATAAGGTATACCTTCGGTATTTAGGACTTATGTTTGAATGTGGATAAGAAAGAATATCAAGTGACTTATTTTAGACAATAACATTAGGATGAAATAGATTCTGTTTCAAAAGTATCTTGTACTTTTAGTTTCTCTGTACCAGTAACATCATGTTATCTTAATACTAATACTTACTCTTAAAGTTTCCTTTTTCAGAAGCTAAGCTTATCCTTTATTAGCCGGTTTTGATTGATTCTGTGATAGTCGCATAGCTGAAGCTCTCTCTTTCCATATGCGATTTAGTGGCTACTCAAAATCATAACAAATGGATTGTCATTCAGATAAGCCAGGGGTATTTTTTACTGAAAACTGACAAGGATTTTTTTTTTGGATCGCTTTTAGAAACCATATATTAATCGCACACAAAACTTACTGTAAGTCTATCCTAAATATCTTGTGAAAATTGAAACCAAATGTATCCAATTTTTATATAACCTTAAATAGTTCACTGCCAATAACCAGGAAAATATTTTTATTAGTAAACAGGTAACAGCTTCAAATAGAATAAATTATTGAAAAGACAGATTTTAGTCAAACATTTCCGCAGTAACGGGACGCTAACCATGGAAGAACCTTAAACTCGACATTCTGGCACGCTAACGGCCAGTTGTTGGAGTCTATCTACTGGAGTATATAACGATACATCTTAAATAACTTTACAAATTGAAAAGTCTAGTAAACTGTGTTATTGTTTCATCTGTTGAATGGGAAAAAATGTTTCAGAAAGTAGATTATATATCCTAATCATCTATAAAAATCAAAAAAATATGTCAAGTTTAGAAATATACATAGTTAGAAAATATATCCTTTTTCAATTTCCTGATATTCTAAGAATCTTCTCAAAATGTTACAAGAAAACAAATAACTCAACAAACAAACAATTGCTTTTGTTGTTAAGCTCAAAGCTGCTCAGTAGGTTATCTACGCTGTGTAGCCACAGGGATCTAGCCCCTAATTTAACAATATAAGCCTTCAAACCTTACTGTTGAATTTTTGGGGTGCAGAAATAAATGAAAATGGCTTTAATAATGTACGTCGAAAATATTTTCTAGGTTTTGAAGAGATAAATATAATATATTTACGGTAAGATTGTGGCAAATGGATATCATCCGTTGTCATGGTTAGTAGTAGATTAAACCTAGGAGATCGTATAGGCTACTAACCAGACAACGGTAGAATTGTACTGTTGTTTTTTTACTTTTTAACTATAAATATCAACTTTAAAATATGATTTTGCATTCAACGAGCGAAAAATGGGTTGTTGTACACTTTTTATAATCTTGTATTAGAAGTTCGTTCTTTGTTGTTCAGAATCAACATTTTAAAAATTCCATGATTTTCTCTGGTTCTATAGCTGATATGGTTATGTTGAAATACAAATGTAGCAAGAATATCTCATTTAATAGACTGTTCAGGAAGGCAAGTTTTGATATTTACAAAATATAAGTAATATATAAAAAGTATTAACTTTTTGAGAAACATATATATTACTAATCACAGCATGTTTTAGAATCACCCCACTTGTGTGTAGTGTATGGTTTTTAGGCAGTAAAATTAACCTCGGTAAAACTGGTTTTATTCTTAAGCATTGATTTAACTTTTTCTGGTAGATTTATATATTGTTTGTCGCTCTTATATTCACTCTTTTGTAGAATAAAATTAAACAAGTGTAAGACTGTACCAGAAAGAGGTTTATCTCTCGAACATTCAATACAAAAAATCAAATACAAATGGGATTATACCGTGATGTGCATCAATCTCTCCTTCACTCAAGTCTTCTGTACAATAAAATCAAATAACAAGAAGGCTATAATTTATAGTTCTTTTATTCATATTTATGTAAATCACGATTAAATGAATCAACTACATAAATACCTGCATTCACTTTTGTTTTCATTAAGACAAAATAAACAAAAGCCTACATCAAGACGTTTATCTATCTCCTCTACATTCATTCTTCTGTGGATAAAAATCTAACAAACAGAACACTATGCCGTGCTATCCATCTCCCTTACATCCGTTCTTCTGTACATAAAAATCCAACAAACAGAAGACTATAATATACCAAGACATTCATCCATCTCCCTTACATCCGTTCTTCTGTAGATAAAAATCCAACGAACAGAAGACTATGTTATACCAAGACATTCATCCATCTCCCTTACATTCAATTTTCTGTAGAAAACATCCAACGAACAGAAAACTATACCAAAACGTTCATTCAACTCTCCTACGTTAAATAATTTGTACATCATGGTTAAATAAACTAGCTATGCGAAGAAATGATGTTCTCTCTCCTGCAAATTTATGTTATTATGTTGGAAAAGGCAATTAAATAGGAAGGTTTGCTAAGAAGTGATTTTATTTATCGTATATTCACCGTTGCAGATTATTCAGTGTACCAATGACATTTCCGAAATGTCATTATTTGACAACAAATATCTATCCAGAAGTGAGATCAACCAATGCTTTGAGATCTTTTACTATGTAGACGTATCCACGACATTACTAACCTATATGAGTTATCAGCATAGATATCCACAAACGTGGATTGTTTACTAAATTAGTATATTTGGTTCTCAAAGATATATCACTATGTTGAAATCAAGGAAAATACTGCCCAAACATTTACTTAGCTCATTGTTCAGTTAAACAGACTGATACGAAACTGTTTTATTAAAATTGAGATCATAAGACGTTATTTGAGTGTTGCATAACTTTTATCTCTTCCTTAATATCAGTTAACGATATTTATTTGAAGTAATTAATGTTGTATTTGATAGAAAACATTATATTACTCTAAAATAAAGAAGAGTATCTAGGCATGAACTTATGAGGATTTTGTGTAAGATAAAATAAATCAATCTAAGCATTGCATTCGTTTGAGGTAGGGTGATAAGGATTAAAACCTGGTCGCCCATTAAAAAAATATTAAAGAATTGAAAAACGTAGCGTTGGAAATTGCATATCAATGTAAACTTTTGATTGACACTTTAGATATGATTTGACATCATTAGGTCGTGCTATTCGCAATATATGAATATATATATATATATATATATATCCCAAGAATGATGAAAACTGCTGACTAGCTTTCGCACTTACATCTTTGTGCAAACGAAAATTAACGCTACTTCGCAGCCGGACTGAAATGAGGATTTATTAACAAGCTATTGTAATCTTGTATCGACCTGCTATATTTATAACGACCGTTTGTTTTTGTACTGTATACAATGAGTTGAAACTCTTGTCAAAGTGTCAATAATTTAAACATTTTGTACCGAGTTGTGAAACACATTATCGTGTTGGATATAATCTATCAATACCAATACAGTATTGTGTAGCAACTCATTTCTACACTAATAACATTACAACAGTTTTATTTTACTATAATTTTAAACAAAATCCATGAAATAGCCTTTACAAGTGTTGAGTTACATTTGTGTAATCAGTAATATCATTTAGGTTTATGGTTTTATGTCATACTGACTTCGAATATTTCAATATTTTTTCATGCTCAAAAATGTTTTTTATCCTAAAGTTCTTCCGGCTTGTGTTTATTTATACATCCATTTCCGGAATATCCTCCCTCCCCAGTGGCTCAGCGGACTGAAATGAGGAATTATTAACAAGCTAGTGTAATCTTGTATCGTCCTGCTATATTTATAACGATCGTTTGTTCTGTATTGGATAAAATGAGTTGAAACTCTTGTCAAAGTTTCAATAATTTAAACATTTTGCACCGACACTAAAAATCTGATTTTAAACCCGTGTTGGGGAGAGCACAGTTAGCTCATAGTGTAGTCTTGTGCTTAACAACAACCAAACCAAAAAAAACGAAATACTTCGCTATTAAGAAGAATATTTAATTCACCTCCCGGTTTTATAATATGGACCTTAATTTACATTGAATAGCAAACACTAATCTAAGATCATCTCAGCGCTCAGTTTTAGAAATAATGTATTTTAACAGCAGAGCTAAGACATGACTATATTTTAACAGCAGAGCTAAGACATGACTAAATTTTAACAGCAGAGCTAAGACATGACTAAATTTTAACAGCAGAGCTAAGACATGACTATATTTTAACAGCAGAGCTAAGACATTACTATATTTTAACAGCAGAGCTAAGACATAACTACATTTTTCGTCTTTCTAATTTAATTGACAAGAAACAATTTGCTTGCGATTGTTTTGTATTAAAGAAATATTTAATTCAACCCATCCAGGGACATCTTCCAATATTGTGTTTCCTTTTTGTTTTATCGTATATTTCAAAATAGAGAAACTATAAGTCATCAATCATCATAATGTCGGTCTGTCACGCTCGATTTCACCGAATTTCGTGAGTTACACGAGTCAAATTCTACTTTTTATTCTTTGATACTTCCTCTTTTGATTGCCTGTTCCCATTTTAGTTGAATTTAATTACTAACATAGGTGTAAATAGCTCCTAAATTTCGGCACTTTTTCTGCTATATAAAAGCCTGACAAGGAGGGAGTTTTTATACCAAGGATTTTATTAGCACTGAGTGAAATTTATTTCCCCCTTTGTTATGAAGAGAAGTTTTTAACGATGATCGAGTATTTACAAGAAATGTGGTTTTAAGAGAACTATTGTAATAATTTGATTGATATGATAAGAAAATAACTGGAACAAGGATCGATGCTGGGAAGAGACACTCTTTAGGTAAAGGAGATATTGGCATGATCGGCTTTATTTTTCTTATGTATATTTACGGGCCTCAACGTTGTAAATGGATATTGGAGGATTCAAATTTGGTAGATTTTGGCTTCCCGTCATTTTTGACTGGCTTTTATACTAGTTTAATTAATAAGCGTGGTACATAATTAAAACCAAAGTTATTTATTATTGCAAAATATCTTTGTTTTATAATCATATACAACTGTTGTTTGAATAATGTGCTACTTTTATTTTATTAACATCATAAAATGGTCGACTTGTTTGTAGCCTTCTTGTCTTGAATTGTTTTAATGTTTACACCAAGGCGTTAACGTGTTTTCTTTTTGTTATAACTTTATGTAAGAAGGGTAACAGAACACAGGAGGTTACTTGAACAGAACGTATTTGTAGACCTTTTGTGTCCAAGACAATCGCTTATGTTCTGGATCTGAAGGCATAGTTTTATAAAAAAACAAAACAAAATACAAGTCACTATAACTAGGTTAAAGCCAAGGATAACACTGTTCGAAGGTTGGTATAATTGTTTCTTTTCTTAAGAATTATTTAAGCATTGTGTGTAGCTTCTAAAATAAACTATCGAAAGAGAGAGCTCTGCACTATGTTATTTTAAGAGTGAGAGTTTTCTTTCCTAGTAACTCTATACCTATCTTGCAAAAAGCGTGTAAAAGAGATAACGTCATGTGAGAAATAGTGGAATTTATTGCTGTGTCACAGTATTAATACGTGAAGCACTGGGTCGGCTGAAAATCTGAGCAGGCCTAAGATATTACATATCAAATATACAAAAAAGAATGGTTCCGGGGGAGTGAAAATTTATATCAAATGAAACTCTGCTTACAGAGAAAATGCTTTAGCCAACTACACTATTTCGCTTGTGATGATAAATCTCTCAATTTCTACACCATAGGTTACTAAAAATATACCATAGTTAAGATAGAAAATAAATTAGTTCAACAGAGACTTTGGTAACTTAACTGTTAATTTAACTCTTAATCTTAACTTACTGGCAAAACTGTTGTTTGTTTTTTTAATCTTTGTTTACTTATTAATTACATCGATTATATTATTGTATTCATTAAACTTAGTTTTATTCTTGTTTTAATTTCAAAACCCAAGTTTCATATATACATTTTGTCAAAATATCTAAACAAATATTTAGGAAACACCTTAGAATTTTGGAAACGATGATTTGGTCGCTATATTCCTTACAATTTCTTGCCTTACTTTAAACCTGGCATGGCCAGGTGGTTAGGGCGCTCGACTCGCAATCTGAGGGTCGCGGGTTCACAAAATAGTACTAATCTACCAAAGTCATTAATAAATTGTTGAGAGGTAGTTTCAAAACGGCCCAGCAATCTGAAGGTTGCAGGTTCGATTCCCCGTCTCACCAAACATGTTCGCCCTTTCAACCGTGGGGGCGTTATAATGTGACGGTCAATCCCACTATCCGCTGGTAAAAAAAGTAGCCCAAGAGTTGGCGGTGGGTGGTGATGACTAGCTGCCTTCCCATTGCCAAACTAGGGACGGCTAGCGCAGATAACCCTCGTTTAGCTTTGCGCGAAATTAAAAACAAACAAAGAAGCCTTACTTTAATAAAACTAGGGAAATATTTTTGGAGAAAGAAACAATCATTGTTTTTAAAACAGGAACTAAAATCTTCCTCACTTAAAGTATAAGATATGCAGTAATTACCTATTTTTATGCAATGAAAATTAAGAGAATCCCCTATTAATAAAAGTATTTCAAGTATGTATATCATCTGTTTGTTTTGTTGTTAAACATAAAGCAACACAATGGGCTAGGTATGTTGTGCCCACCACGGGTATCGAAACTCATATTTTAGCGTTAAAAGCCTTCAGATTTACCGCCGAGCCACTGAGGAAGAATATCGTTTAGTTTTAACTTTTTCACATGTAATTTAAATCTTTTATTCTCCTCACGTATCTTCATTTTTTTTTTAATTTCTAAATAAGTAATTTGTTTAATTTTAATTTGTCTAACAATTAAATATTTTCTAAAATGTTAACGTTTCAGCCTGATAATCACACATAAAAATAATTTGACCTATTATATTAGACTAAAGGCGCCACTTCGTTATAACTGTCGAGCGGATAAGATTCCATGACCCATTCATCGTATTAATGATGTTCGTTTGAAGCTAGAATGCAAAGCTTATATATGCATAGAAAAAGCACACCAGAATATGTCTTTATATAGAAAGAAAGAAAGAATCTCTATGTTATTTTTAAGAAATAAAGTTTGCCTTATCAGCAAGTCCATATTAATCGTGCATTAAATGAATGGATCTTAATTAAGAACACGAGCACGTATCTCTCCAACTTAGAAAACTTTTCGAAGGTCTTTTCTTTTGCGAAGGTATTGAGATGTAATACAATAAACGAACATTAACAACAATCAAAATTTTATTCTGATGCTTTCCCGATCCATTTTTAATTTAGTCACAATTATCACGTTTCAACAGATCTCTCCAATTATCTTAGCTGCTAATTTTACGTAAATCACTTTTTCTGTGAGAAAACTAAACTTTCCATTTTTTATTTATATCAGAAAATACCTTTAGTGGTCGATCGTCGTCAATCACCGTCTAAGAGTTTATCAGTGACTATATTAGAAACAAAAACCTGACTGGCATGAGAAGCTTCAATCTGAGCTTCACAGACGCGCCATGTAATAGGCAAATAATCAAAACAGGAAATTGCTTTTGTTGATTCAAACTAAAAATTTGGTAACTTCACCATTTTACTTCTTATCTTTAAATCAATATTATTTATCCATTCCCTCAAGCGCCCAATTGTCTGTTAGTATGATTGGAGGTTCTTTCCAGGCCAAAATTATTGTCAATCGTCCCAAGTTTTTCATATGATTGGCTCTAAGATCCATTGAAGTTGTTTCTCACCTGTTCTATTTACTTGCTCAACCGTTCTAAAACCAGTCCTCTCTTTCTCTTTCACTCTATTAATTGTCTGGGCTATTCGTCTGTTAGTTCATCTGTTTATTCTCCGGTTAATAAATGCAGGTGAAATATATTTAGTTATCAATTTATATTCCTGTACCATTTCAACTTTAGAATAATTTCACTTCTTTTAATTAGTTTAGCGATTTTTTCATTGGTTTATCATTCTAAGCAACCTATTTATATAGCTTTACTCCTTATACTTTATATTTCTTTCAGTGCATGTTTTCCTTTTCTCAGTTTGTCTTCTCACACGACCATCGACATATTCGTTCATCCCCCAGTCCTGTTTGTCTATACCTCTGTTTTCAAACCATTGTTTATGTATTTCTTCACTCGCTTGTCCCTCCATCTGTTCATCTATATATTTCTTTTTTCTCCCTCTGTCTCTACTTTTAGCTACGTAATAAATTGTCTTTCTTCAATATTTTATGTACTTTCTTGTCTATTTAAGTAATGATTATCCTTTCGGTATCCTTGGGAGTATTTTCATGATTATTCACACAAATCATTTAATGTTCCATCCATAAGGGTACGATAATGATTTGTTATCCACTTGAGGGCACATCCTGCAATAATTTTAACAGTCACATTCATTCTTCGATAAAATCTACAAAATTATGTGTTACTTACTCTGGAGTAGAAGCTAATTCTGAAAACTGTCATTAGATTATAGCTGTATCATGACTTAATGAAACTATATACATAAGCCTATTCAACTTTTACACTATCAATCGTTTCAAATGTTTTTGATAAATATCTAAAAACTTTTGGATAAAGCAGTATCTCTACAAGTTTGACAGTGTGATAGAGGATTTGAGAATAATGTCAATGGGTTAAAGAACCTTAATTCAGAATTACACGAGTTCTGTAAATTATTGTATTTAATCTAATAGTTCAACACTGCAAATACTCACTCTTTGATCGATTAGCGACATGTGATCAAAATATAATGAATTTTTAATTTTGGGTACAAAACCTAAAAGTATAAATTCATGATATAATATTTGTTAAATGAAACTTTTTACTAAATACACAAACGTAAATTTATACAAATACCAAATCCCTATTTATATAAAACACACACAAGGTCATTTGACAAACAGTATTGGAGCAGGGTTTGCAGTCGGTACTAGTACCGGTAGCGGTACTCGGCGTCCAGCACCGCCATCGGTACTGGTTTATATTATATCACACGTTTAGAATAATATCTGTTATCACATCTGTCATCTTCGGACTTTTGACCAAACACCTCCTCTAGTATGTCAGCTTCGCTTTTCACAGAATTATAAATATATGATGTGAGAGTTTCGAGTTCATACTTCAGTTGATAAGCAAAGCTCACCGAGAAAATCGGCAATAGCATGAAATATAGGAAACTGGTGATTCTCACGCTCTGGAAGAAAGCGTGAATGTGCCTACGTGACTAATTGCACATTAGGTAGATAGGTGCATGATTAACCCTTAGCATGCTGGCAAGTAAAACTGCGCATGTCACGAAGTTTTAGTGAGTTACAATCAAAATATAATTAAACTACTTAATTATTATGGTATACGAACAAACATGACACAAACCATAGATAATAAAGCAAATGCTAATATTATATAAGTTTTAAGTGTATAAAAAAATGTTTCAACACAACATCAAATTTTCCTAGTGTGAGAATTTGGATATTTGTTCTTGAGTCGTCTCCTCTTCTGGAGTTTTTTGTCCACACCGAAACCCCCTAGAAAACTACGAAATGTAACATCAAACATTCTTTGTAATTTTCTCATCCATATTCTGAAGCTATATTTTTATATTCTTCAATCTTATGGGGCTAACGAGCAATGAATGAAAATTCAGAAACCATTTTCCATGCCTATCTCTGATATGCTTTAATTTACAATTTGCTAATAGATTTTTTCTGAGGCCCACTCCCATTAAATTTATAATCAATAGAAAGTATAGATTTAAACTGATTCATTGCCTAGTCGTCATACCACGTGAGCTTACAGATAATTGACAATTTGGTTTGATGTGTAAACAATTTTTGCACGAGCACACACTGGGAAAAATAATTTAATTTTTAACTGTTCAAGTCACTTAATTAGAGATGCTCGAGTACTGGTACCGGCAACCTGGTACTGTCAGTACTATTGCAAACCCTGAATTGGAGTTAATATTTGTGTTACTAATAACCTGAAATAGACTTTCAACAACAAACTGAAGCATTTTAGTTCACCTTCTATTTCTAAACATTGGAATCTTTAGTACAGGTGAGTACTGAGGAATACTTTAACATAATGGAATTTTTTAGTTGAAACAATACAACGTATATTCTATGCATTGTGCTAATTGTGGTTTATTTCAGTATCCGTGGTTAAATAAAACAGACCAATTTAATATCTAAAAATTAAAAACAGAACATCTTAGTTTGTGTAACGAAAACTGTCATTTGAACCAAAAATACTAAATCAGGATTTCTGATACTTGCAAAGTTTAATTACTCGTGTTTTAACATAAGCTATTTTATCGTTTTTCCCATATAATGTATCATATCATTATTAGTTGAGGTTAATTAATCAAGAGAAAAATATTAGAAAAACGTCAAACATATATTAAATTTTCAATTGGCATAGAAAGTATATCCGACTCACATTCACAAATATTTGGTAACAGTTTGTTAACTATACTATTAAGTACTAGCCGCTTTACCAGTTTTTAATATGTCGTACATTAAATTGTTATTCGAACACCTAATTTTTATCATAAGAAACATTCATGAAACATAACCTGATTTCTCTTCATTTAACGTCACCATTAGTAGGACCACTTTTATGTCACAAAGTGATACTTGAAAGCTCTAATAAAATTCTGGCTAGCAAGAATCTTATTAGGCCTTTCTTCTTCTGCTGTTTCCGTTCCTAGTTTCATGCACGTGTACGCAATAAGAGCTTCATTAAGCAACCAACTGTGGGTTGCCAAGGCCTGCATGTCTCAGGTGAAGCGCACTATAATGAGGCATCCACCAGGGGGCCTGACGTGATACGTTGCCCTAACGAATAGTTTTTTCTCCGAAGAATGTCAAAGTGGAGTGTTGTATTGCTTCTTTTCTAAACGCAAGCAAGCAAACCTAACAGACTTGAAACATTATCTTGGCATAAAACTTATTTCATTTTTTTCAACAGCACTTGAATTCATTAAAAATAAACAAGTAATTTTATTACAGCTAAAAATAAGATGACAACTCTCTTTCTTACCATCGCATAATTATATCTCCCAGCAAATTTCAAATTTTCTACTATCATAATTTAATTTGAAACCGAACCTTCTAGTGCACATTGATGTAAACAAGTGCTTTTATTTTATAACCTAAAATACCACACACAGTCCTTAAGACCTGTAATATATATAAACAGGTTTTTTCACACTAAACTTACGAAACAAGGACTATCTAATGGTAGAAAGGATGATGATACAACACATTAGGCCCGGCATGGCCAGGTGGTTAGGGCACTCGACTCGCAATCTGCGGGTCGCGGGTTCGAATCCCCGTCACACCAAACATGCTCGCCCTTTCAGCCGTGGGGCGTTATAATGTGACGGTCAATCCCACTATTCGTTGGTAAAAGAGTAGCCCAAGAGTTGGCGGTGGGTGGGGATGATTAGCTGCCTTCCTTCTAGTCTTACATTGCTAAATTAGGGACGGCTAGCGCAGATAACCCTCGTGTAGCTTTGCGCGAAATTCAAAAACAAAAACAAACAACACATTAAGGATTGTAATTCACTCATTTACGCCGAATTTATTGAACACTAAACTTTGCAGTTATACATCTAGTGCTAAAATATTAGGTGTGTTTTGTAATCTAAAATATTCTGACCATTTAATTCAAAGTTTGAGCTTATAATGAATCATCTACCTGATCTCTGCGATGTTATTTCATTATCTATAAGAAAATTTACTTTAAACAAATGTGCAGTCACTGAAGATACTAATTGCTATCTTGAATCAAATAGTTGCAGAAAACGTACTTAAAGAAAGTTTCCGTAATTATTGTGAGTGATGTTCTATTTCAAATAAGTCCCTATTTCCGTGCAGTGGAAAGCGTATAACTACATATTGATTATGCTCTATTACAATTAATAAATTCTCTCTCAGTCTATTTACGTATGTGTTTATGTGTGGATCTATGTATTGCGTGTTCATATACATGAGTAACATCATAATTTTAATATTAATGTTTAACCCTTCTTTAGTCATTGGCACACTTTTAATTACGTTTCATGCTTGACCATCTCAAATCTTACAAAATTGTATCAGTATTTTTCTAGTGTATTATCTTTCTATCAAACTGCTCTAAAACCACTATTTCAAAAGATATTCTGTGATATTAGGACATCTTTTAAAGTTTAGTTTCATTTTTTGTGTGTGGAGTGTTTCAACAAACTAAAAATCTGTATAAGAAGAAATCACTGGTTGTAGAAAGTAGTTTATGATAAAAATATTGTATCGTATTTTTTCATTAATTTGATATTCTATTTTTTAGCAGGGTATATCAGGAAATTTACTGTTCTAAATACAAGCAAAGAAGTAAGTACACGTATTTTATTTAATATTTTAACCCTCTACGTGATATCTATCTGTATGTATGTACTGTGCCAAGAATATACAGCATTTGCTAACATTTTCCTTAGATCCACATGCAGAGGTAATTGCCTTAGCTACACATATAATGAATCCCAAGGGAATCCCAAAAGTTTCTGATGGTTATATTATATGTTGTGTAGATCACATCACAAACCCATCTCCAAAGTCATGTGACTACCGCAGATCTTTATTAGAATAACATGCTTTCATAGAAGTTTTCGCTTACTCCAGTGTTTACGTCTTACTTCTGCATCTGTACATCGCTGTTTAGCCATGACAAACTTGAAAAACAACACCATGCAAACTATGAGTTCACTTGTACAAGCTCCCCAGCGGCACAGCGGTATGTCTGCGGACTTACACCGCTAGAAACCGGGTTTCGATACCCGTGGTGGGAAAAGCACAGACAGTCCATTGTGTAGCTTTGTGCTTAACTATAAAGAAACATTAATTTCAGACGTTTCCTTCCATATCGTACCAAAAAAATCAAAGCCTTAAGTGTCGTAGAAGCCTTAAGATTTAATCAAATAAGTTTTGAAAACTGGATGTTTGTAAAGTTTATGCTGAGCTTATGTATATCATGATTAATAAATTAAATAAATTAAAGCAGTAGATCTACAAATGTCGCATAAGCGATTTTTGAATGCTCCAAAAAGTTAAATTAATATGACCTAGATCAGAAGAGGCTCTAACATGAAATCATGAACAACTTGGTTCAGTAGTTTTAAAACTAAACAGCAAAAGCCGCAACATTATAGCAGAGTTACACCCTCTCCCCCTCTGAAAAATGTTACGCACAGAGAATAAACACTGCTGCCCCAAGAAGGGGTTAAGTGTTCTATTCGGACGTTTCTGTTTTCGCAAAACTGAGTTTTAAGAAACTTTTGCAACTTTGATGGGTTTCTTATAATTTAAATACTACAGGTTTTTAAATGTAAATGAGCTGTTCTAGTTTGTTCTCAGCGAGAAACATCGATTAGTGAAAAAAGTTAAATATTTGTTAAAGCTTTTAAGCAGTTGTGAACATTTTTCACACTATAATTCAGATACGTTGTCATAAGATATTGAAACTATCAATAATGATAATTTTCTAAGCGTTTGGAGTCGTACTCATCACACGCTATAGAATTCTTCCACCTTCTGATCTCGTCAGGATCAGTTTTCACTGTAGTTTCGACGTAATCCTTGTCGTTCTACTAAATTCTATCTGTGAGTGAAGCTAAACAGCCAACAAAGTCCGTCCAACTAAATGAAGGAGTCGGTTTCAGTTTAGATGCAGTCAATTTTTTTCAATAAGTGTGATAATGGAGCTGAGTTGGTACGCTTTTCAGTGTTTCATTTCCTCGCTGCAAGAGTACATCGGGCAATATATCAGTCTCAGCAGTCAACAAAACCAGGGAAGAAGCTTCGGTGTATGAGAACAGTTGTGCAAACATTTTCCTCTGTAACAGTTTAGTATAAATATATATCTTGATTCTTTTTAATCACTCAAGTAAAGGTGGTTAAGTTTTAGCGGCATATATTTCATATCAACGTCAATGGAACAAATCACCATACGTGCTTAGATGCACGCGATCGATTCGTATAGGACATAAATATTTGAAATAAAATTTATTTGACCATATGTAAAATCCAAATCTATATATTTTAGTCATAGTATTATCCATGAAATATTCATATTTTGAAGCGAACTTAGTTATTTTATTTAACTGTGGCCCCCCAGTGGCACAGCGGCATGTCTGCGGACTTACAACGCTAGAAACCGGGTTCCGATACCCGTGGTGGGCAGAACACAGATAGCCCATTGTGTAGCTTTGTGCATAACTACAAACGAACTTAACTGTGTTATCTGACTTTGTTTTTGCGCAGAATAATACATTAAGATTTGCTCTTATAAGCAAACTGAACAAAGCCTATTCATGGCCTCTAATAAAAGAGCGTATGCATCTCACAAACATGTATTTTGTAAGCGTAATTTCTTCACGTTCGGCTTTGTGTTACTTGCGTGTCTTAAACACCTGTATCTAGTAAATCCTATTTCAGTGTAAAAGGTGTGTGTTCGCCACATGCCAGAAATAAACACGGCTGTTTAGTATAGAAGTTCAATGGAAATAACATCTGCATAAAACAACGCCTATGCAATATGCTTACTGAACTCTCTACGCTGTACATTCATATATAACGCACTACAAAACCAATTTTTTTGCGTCATCTGTTAAAGATGTGTGTTAACTATGAAAAATTTCAGAAAACTGAAATGAAACTGTTTTTGATCCTACATGGCTCAGAAATTTACAAACTGTTTGCAATATGTAAAAACAACATACCTAAACACATACAAGTCTGGTTGAAATCAATGAGTACTTAAAAGTTAATAAAACCATTTGCATCCACTTCAATATTATGTTAAACCAAAGATGCTTAGTAGTGACTAAATACTGTGTTTATATTAGAAACTTCAGTACAGTAAATAAATATTCTGTTATTGTAATATTTTGCTTTCATTCGGAGACTCAGTGATATTTGAACACTAAATATTTTTTAATTACAAAAACATATATGGTAAATTATGAACTTATGAGCAGTAAACATATATATTATTGTTAGTTTTAATTTTTTTAACATATAAGATTCACACAAAAACAGGAAAAGGGAATTCATCGCACTGATAAAAAAATACAAGAAACTTCATAACTGAAATAAAAGCAATTTTGTCCTAATACAGAGTAAATAAGCTAACTGATATAAAGGTATTTTGTTAATAAACAAAACAACAAGGATAGTGACATGAATTTCGATATGTTGCTTATATATAGTCAAGAAATATTGGAGGAGTAATTAAGTATGCCCCCATTTGGCTGACTAAGAGTAATGCGTCGTTTCAATCTAATACAGCTACTTAGTCACAGAATAACGAAGAAGGAAAATAATGTAAAACAAAATTCAAGGTTTTTCTCAGTCTTCTGTAAGGGGTTGTAATAAATTATCGTTGGTAGTTCTTTCTATGCCTATAATATACATTGTCATTAAATAGCTGAAACCGTGAAATATATAGTACTCCGTGGCTTCACTCGTGATCTATAAAAATGTGTTGTGAATAGAAATTTCATAATTCCATTTACTATTAAGAGAAAGCAGATAACCTGTCAGTATTTGATGTTTAAAATAAAATGATTATACCTAATGACTTCAGTACTTTATTGTCAAAGCCCTGATTATGCCCAATGACTTTAGTATTTCGCTATTTTGAAAACTTGTAACTCTAGCGCCACAGTGCTAGCTAGCACAATAATTTGTTTATTTGTTTGTAAGTAAGCACAAAGCTACGCAATGGGCTATCTGTGCTCTGCCCCCCACGGGTATCGAAACCCAGTTTCTAGCGTTGTAAGTCCGAAGACATACTGCTGTGCCACTAGGTGGGAGACAGCACAATAACATTCAACTGAAAACTCGAGCTTTTTTAAGCCTCGATATAGGCTAAACCTGATGGCAACTTAGTAGAAATCTTGCTTCTTTAAAATGTTTCCTTAAATGTGGAAAATAGATGTGTAACGTATTTATCAATACACGTTATGCATTTTAAACAGAAAAATATGATTAAATAGAGTTATTTAAACATTTGTTTAACAACAATTAAATTGTGGTGGAATGCTACAAATTCTTCATATACTTATAGAATGATAGGTTTTTTTTCATGAGTGTAAAACACTTAAATATACCAGAAAAATATGATGTTTAGTTAGGAAGAACAGTCGTATTCTCCGCTTTATTTTCTGATAGAAAAAATACAATGGTAAAGGAAACAAGTAATTCATAAGCATGCTTTAATTAAGTTATAAGAATAACTAGAAAATCATATCTATCACTGTCACATACACAAACACTCAAACATAAGTTCCAGAGTAATCTCATGGAGAGTGTAATCATATTAAGACAGCCCAAAGCAGCTCCAAATTTATCCCTAAAGATATTAAGTATTAGTATATGAGTTATAAATGTCTCAACACAACTCACTGTAAAAAAATATTAACTCTATAGAATATATCATTAGCAGTATCGCAAAGCATGATTAAATAAAAATTTTAACGTGTTAATAGCCTATGTTGTGAAAATTGATCATTTGTTACTTAGAAAAGCAGTAGCTAATATTTTGAAATTCTATAAATCCAACTGAAAGTATCTGAGATGTCCAGTTTTTCACTTATGATGTTTTTATGTATATTGTCCTGTACCTGAAGAATCAGGTCAGCCTAATAATATAATTTCTGTGGATTTATGAGTCTTCCTCTAGCTAAAACTCAAATTAGCACTTAAGAGTAAAAAAAATAATTTCCAACCTAGGATAACAATGCAGTTTATTACAGTCTCCTTGTTAAAATACTCGTAATTTTGTTTTTTATCAAGGCTTACTTGCCTTAAAGATAAAGGAATAATACAGTTTCATTAATGTAAGCTTAATATATAAAGATCATTTGTGATATACATTAAATGTAGGGTTTTGTTCAATGTTCGAGATACTTTCCTTCATCGTCAGCAATTTTTCTTGCTCAGCTAACCAAATTATTAAATTGCTGAGATACACGAATATGGTAGTCACAGACCTGTAAAATAGTCTCGCAATACTTGGCATGGAGATGATCTTTGTATTAGAATATTCTTTGGAATTTAAAGTTTGTGATGTCTAAACACCTGAAGATGATCTTTGACAATGTCTAGAGTTTGCGATGTTCTTATTTTAAAGGCGGAGCTTTTATGGTAAACAATTGATACATTAACTGAAATTCCAACCTCGGACTTCTGCACAGTGCTGTGTAACACTGAGATGAAAATATATGTTAGAGAAACATGCTTACTTTCAACTAAACGCAAGTAGATTTGTCAGTATGCTAAACCAAAACCGAATGTTTTAAGCATGATGAGTAATGAGAATATTTCAATGATTTAAATATTTCATTGCTGTGTTATATATATATATATATATATCACATCAAAAATTATATTCTATGTATTTCTGCCAGCATGAAAAAAATCCTCTCCCATATAATCTGCTACCCAGTCTGATATATCCCTAGAAGTGCCAATCTTGTAAAAAAAAGATAATAGATGAGGATACTGGTATTGGATGTTTCGTTGCAACAGTAGCACCCTATGAATAGGTAAAGGGGGTCAAGTTGCTTCTGAATTAAACTAAGAAATATTTCTTCCTCAGGTTTGTTCAGGACGGTTACTTTTTAAACTACAAAATAGTTGTGGCTCGTAAACAAAGACATTGTGCTTCATTAAACAAGAAAACTGTTTGTTTGTTTGTGTGTTTGTTTCAGAAATTACCGCAAAGCTACGCAATAGATATCTGCGCTAATCGTCCATAATTTTCAAGTGATGGGCTAAAGGAAAGACAGCTAATCACCAACCGCCACTTTTAACCTACACTAGTCGTATACCCTGAACCGACTTGATTATAATCCAGCACACTAATTACTTGGCCACGCTCGGCCACAACAAGGAAATTTATTTTCTTCTTTATTTCGTTAGGTCAGGAGAGGTTCTTCACCATGTGAAGTACGACATATTCGTGGTTTGTCAAACAAGGATATGCTCTTTCACCTGGTTAGGTCAGGAGAGGTTGATCACCATCTTCATCAAACAGAGAAATACACCCCCATCTGGTTAGGACGAGAGGAACTGAGCAGCATTTGTGGGAAAATAGTCGGAATAGAAATTCGATGACGAGGAACCCACTTTGAGACTAAGTAAGTGGCTGGAGACGGCTTAAAAGTGGGTAAATGGAAAGAAAAACTTTAAT
>NW_013666104.1:300461-307612 GCF_000517525.1 Limulus polyphemus | reverse complement strand
CTGTCATGTTAAACTTATATTAAAGTTTTTCTTTCATTACCCATTTAAGCCGTCTCCAGCCATTAATAGTCGGAATAGGTTTCGCTTCTGAAAGCGCTTTATGTTGGTCGTTCTTCCTTCAACATACAGAACAACGATATATGCTATCTGCTTTAATATAACCCATGAAAACAAGAACAGGAAGTAATACGTAGACTTAGAGATCTGAAAACTAATGAAAAAAATAATATAATAATCAAAGAATGGTAAGAAATATCATAATACTAATCGACGACAGTAAAATGACCTTGAGTATCTGTCATAATACTAATCAACAACAGTAGAATGACCTTGAGGATCTGTCATAATACTAATCGACGACAGTAGAATAACCTTGAGGATCTGTTTGAAATCAGAATTAAGAGACGGCAATCCTTAAATACCTCACGGTGTTCACCATAATCAGATCTGAAGTAGAGAGACGGAAGACTTCCGAAACGTCGTCAGACCTTAAAAAAAACTGTTTCCTCGAGGCAGTTACCGCCCATTGTATCACGTTATACTCAAGAGAACTGTCAATCGATGGTTAGGAGGTCTGGTTTGCTGATGAGAAAAAGATTGAACTAAAGTGGTTAGCATCAACATTATGCAGAAAGAATTGCAAGCGTGCTATATATATTTCAGATAATCATTTTATGAATTTTCCCAGTCCACTTTCTATTAAAATGACGTTTCAGATGATATTACTCAACTGAAGATATTACGGTTAAAGAAAAAACAGTGCTAATGATAGCTTTCGGATAATTGGTTGCACTCTACACTAAACTGCTATAATTTAGTGAGAAATTTCTTTTGTCAGACTCTTTCAAATTTCCAAAGCTGTTAACATAATGTAATGTTTCGAAGAGAACAATGAAATGTGCATGAAAAGCACTTCAACATAACCCCGAAGTTTCTAAAAGAAACATTTCGGCGATATTGCTAAATCCCTGAATATTCACTATGAGACAAGCGTATGTTCTAGAAACATGCCGACTGAGCAGCCAAAACTGACATAGGATGTTTTCTTCTTCAATATGTAAGAAGATGACAACACAGAGGTCAACAAAAAATTTGCTGATTGGCAGTATACCTGTAATTTTCTTTGTTAGTAGCTTACACAATCACCTATTTTAATACCATAATTTATCAAAGTTCCAAGGTTCGTTTTCTAATATGCTGTCATTGTCTGTGGAGACCTAGGAATATGTTTCTATGTTGGATTTTACGAAAAGCTCCACGTGTGCTATCAGGCTAGCCATCTCTAATTTAAAAGTGATGGACTAGAGAGAAGGTAGCTAGCTAGTTAACACCACCCAACGCTATCCCTTAGGATATTCTTGTCAACAAACAAAATAATGAGATTTGACCATGAGTCTCATAACGTTCCTAAGTGTATAGCGTGATTTCTTTCTGTGGTAATGGGATACGAATCAAATCACAGAACCTCAAATACACAGTCTAGTAAACTAACCAAAGAGTTCTAGAAGGTCCGTTATTTAATTTTTCACAGTCCGGTGTCGGACTCGGCCTTTTGAATAGAAGGCAGAAGCACTAACCGCTCGTGGTATGTTGAAGAAGTCCTTTATGGATGACGCTTCACTTTATTTATTTAGGGAAGTAAGATAATTAATTATTTTGGCCAACTTACAATTACAACTTCTTAGATATCTAAAACAGTCCTTGTGTAATATGAAAGAAAATGTGCACGAATATAATAACATGTATGATAGATCGTTCATGGCATACTATATTTTTTCAAGGCAGAACTCTCAATGATAACGGGTGCAAAACTATATGTGAGCCTGTGTTAGTTACTTCTGAAATAATTGTAGAAGTTGCTATAAAATTTTTAACAAGAATAACAATACATATCAGTTAATAAAGGGATAAATAGAGGAATTTATGTCACCATATTACACTACAGAATGGGCAAGCAAAATATCAGTATGTATTCCTTTAGTAATGTATGAAATTAATTTGGAACAAACCTTAACTTTGTGTAATCTGCCGATCACTCGAACGGGTCTATAGTATTGATATTTAGTCACTGTTTCATGTACATCACTTTTATTAGCAGAATCCCAGTACTGATTAACTGTATCAAATGCATACTGCTCTCATGATGTTTGAGTGGCCGGAGGGGGGGGGTGTATCCTAGTAAAACACAGTACCATAAAACAGATGCAACATTAGTGCAGTACTGCCTTGAGCGGCACTGGCAAAATAACGACATATTGGACGACCGACTTATGTTGTGTCATAAGAGATCTAAGGGGAGTAGAGTTCCGAAGTATAAGAAAATCGAATCCTCCGTAGAGCACAAACTAACATTTCCTCACACACAAAATTATCTGCAAGCGTCTATTCCGTATTCCACTGATCATTCTAACAAGTAACATAATTTTCCCTACATCCGCTGTGTTATAGCACAACTTAGAAGTAAATCACCATCAGTTTGGCATATAAAACAAGATTTTCCCTATTGTTTATAAGAGAGGACATATTCAAACTTACCTTGAGGCATGTGAACCATATTTACCTTCACTTTTGTTTGTGATGGTGTTTGTTTTTATCTAAACCGAAACTACATACGATCATTAAGTACTTATGGAAAGGTTATTAACAACAATTGAATTCCAAATTTCCAATAAGTTTCTTACTGAGTTAGTACTTGGTCCATATTTACAAGTTTATGAAATGATATAAGGGAAAGATCTGTCAGAGTAGATAAGAACGTGCCAATGTCTGAATCTTTTGTTTTTGTGTGTGTGTGTTTTTGTTTGTTTTTTTATTTCGCGCAAAGCTACACGAGAGCTATCTGCGCTAGCCGTCCCTAATATAGCAGTGTAAGACTAAAGAGAAGGCAGCTAGTCCTCACCACCCACCGCCAACTCTTGGGCTACTCGTTTACCAACGAATAGTGGGATTGACCGTCACATAATAACGCCCCCACGGCTGAAAGGGCGAGCATGTTTGGTGTGACGGGGATTCGAACCCGCAACCCTCAGATTGCGAGTCGAGCTCCCTAACCATGTGGCCTTGTATGGGAAGGGAAAAAATATTACATAAAAGAGCTTCAGATTCAATGTGAAGAATAAAATACAAATAATTTATCAAGTGGAACGATTTGAATTACTTATTAAGTATGTTAAATAAGCTGCCTCACGAATATTGACAATTTAGTCTCTTTGGCATGAAATAAAGATGGTATAAGAGAATATCACCAAATTTAGTGAAAGCTAACAGAACCATTAAACAGCTATATACGAATATGAAAAAGTGAAAACATGTAAAACTGGCAACAGGGTTATAAATAGAAGCTGTCAAATAACTATAAAGAGTAATAAATGCAAACATCTGGAAATACTTTTGTGACTGGGGATTGTATCGCAAAAACGTTATTTAGAATAGCTGAAGTTACCTATGAATAATTATTGTTTGATACCTCATGGAAAATAAAACAACAGGAGAGATTTCACGATGAGAAAGAGATATAGTAACCCCAAAAAGTTGTATCTATAGAGTATGGTAACAGAATAAAAACGCTCCAAAGGAAACTGCTTAATAGGTTGGAGTTCCATTGGACTTCAGTTATTTATAGTAAGGCAACTGCAAGTTCCTAAAAGGTATACTGAGGAATTAGGTTACATTTCTCGAGTTTCCAATTTGACATAAAGCAAGGCGGTCTCGTTTATTCATGATGATCTTCGAACCACTGTTACATTTACCTCATGAGACATATGTGGTAATCGCTATTCTGTAATTATCTATGATATTGTGTCTATTGCGTAGCCAATAAGTTGTGTAATTTGAGTCACCAAAGCTTCTTTTGAATATCAGTTAAGTCAAAGTTCTTTCTCATTTTGTTCGACAACCAACGTGAAATAGAGCTTACATATATTTACAATATATAGATCATATGTCAACAGGTCTTTAGAGTATGAACTTAATTTATTAGCCGAGGATCTATTTCATTTAACATCGGATGGATGTATGGGCGCATGTTTTAGCATATGTTTTTAATGTTTGCTCAATTTCTGTATATTAATTTTATTCTCAAAGAACTTGATAATCTACGTTTTTAATTACAAGATGACCAATCTACCTTTGATTTTTTAGATAAATAGTATTGAGCAGAATTTGGATAAACATAGAAAAGAACAATTATTTACAGATACCTTACAGTTTGTTTGATTATTTGTTTGTTTTAGCGCATAACCACATTATATCTGACTGTATTACACACTTTTAAAAGCTGAAAATGTTACTTAAAAATTAATTTGATACAGATAAAAATAAGAAACGTTGGCAAAGTCTGCCTGTAATCCTTCAGAAAAAAGCTTTTGCTCGGACATAAAGAGACTGAAAAGGCTTATACACTAATACGTTTTGGTAGTGAACACTGGCACTGACAGGTGGTGATATCAAAAGCTTACAGAGAGGGCAGTGCAGGCTTAAGCCTTGATAAAAAAAATAGTGTTCGATAATTCTGTAATGTCTGTCATGCTATATAGACTAAATAACATCCAAAACCGTTCTGATGGCTTTTAATGGAAGATGACTAAAGATGGTATGTTAAAAGCAGAGGTAGGTAGTAGAGTTGGGATTCATTCCAAAGGTAATGTGGTTTTAGTAAATGTCTGAAGATAAATGACGAAACATTTAATAACTGTTAATCAGATGCTAAAACAAGGATACACAGAACAATAAACCATTCACGTGGAGTCAAAATGACTAAGTGATTAGTTTAAAAGAACTGCTAGGTAACAAGCCATAAAATGATTAGTATACCAACCAGAATATTCAATGGAGTTAGCTATTCAGTGGAAAAGGCATATCTATATTAAATCGATAGAAGCTGCCAAATATAACAAGAAAAGTGCCAAGGAGCTTTTATAGTTATTTTGAAGTGTTTAGTGCATATGTAAAAAAATGAATGTTAAAAAGTTAACAGCATTAACTTACTGTGGCGTTATCCTAATATTAGAGTATTATTAATCCCATATTAATCAAATGTATTTTATGGCATTTCTTCAAGCCCGTAACCTAAAAGTATTGAGAGATTCTCCATGATAATATGTAGCACAAATCTGAATTTCATTTTATGTGGAAATAAGATGTGGTGTTGTGAGGTGTTTAAAGAGAAACTTGGAAAAGCCAGTATCATCCTTTCACCATTCAATGACTTATCAGGACAACTTTGCACAATACAAGTTCATAATATAACCTATATGAATCCTTATATAAAACAAACCAGCTGCATCACAATTCCTTCGCATTGATTTTGTAAGAGTTAATGTTGAAATAATTTTTTGTGCATCTTAAAAACACAGTATTGAATTTCCCCTAAAATATACCAAAGTTAATAAACACACCTTATTTTAAGTTATTGTTACGGCTGACCGAGATAATTTTATAAAATGTTAGAAATAAACATAATTTATCCAATAAGAATGCAAAAATATTCACAAGTTTCTTTTATAGTAAAAGAGTAGGGATATTTCCTATTTACTGGCTTTGTTGGATTACGTTTGGGTTTTGTGCTCAGACCTTCTATAGAAATGCGAAATAACTCAATATGAAACTTAAGAACCTCTTCCAGCAAATTCGAAATATAGAGTGAATATCTATAACACTTTAAGATGTGTGATACTGACATTACTGAGTAAACAATAACTAGGAAACGTGTATCTTGAGCATTGATGTTCAATTTAATGTAAGTAAAAATCAAAATACATAATTTGACCGAGTGTCATCATAAAGGTTAAAGATGCCTTTCTTCAAAGTTGCTTGAGGGGTTACGTTTTATCCTTAATCACAAAACTTACATTGATGTTGTATGTTCTGAATGATGTCCTGTTCCTGTAAAAAGCTATACAGTATTACAAAATGAAAATGTTTTATAGTGAGATTTAACTAACTGCATATTTTTAAGCTCAGGGTGACATAAATGGGAATGTACTGCTTTTACAACTACAAACGTACTTAGTTTGAGTTATGTTCACGTTGAATGTTTAATAATATATTAGCATGAAACTTACGAACCAATATCTAGAATCCTGAAAACCAGAAAATGCTAACGATTCCAGTATATTTACTACCGATAGTATATGCTATTCAGAATAACTCTATACATTACACCATTCTAATAAACCCAAGCCCTTAGAATTTTATATATATAACGTTCTTACCATTTAGAGAGCTCTACATAATATTCTTGTATAATATAATTGTATTAACCTATTAACTATTCATGTATGTTTTTTATCGTAAACGTTATATAATAACTAGTACAGCCTTATACATTTTCCCCAACCATTAATATAGTAAGACTTAATAAAATATAGTGTTAAAATCCCAGTAATGAATATTAAAAAAAGTTCGAAAAAACTTTGGCTTGCAACATTTTAAATCAAGAAAATATAATGCTAAATTGCATTTAAAGATACCCAACCAAGTACTAAAAGGGGTAACCATGCAGCATGAAACGTAGCTAACTTGTCATTCCCTTAGAGCGTGAGAAAACTAGCTTAAAATTTTCTACGCTTTTTTAATGTCTGGAAACTCAGCTAGAGTGAAAAGAGAACATAATATATATTACTCGATCACGAACTAGTCTCCGAACATTTTACTTGGAAGCCTAATATTTCTCTGTAGCTACTGCTTCAAGAGCTTACTTTGAGTCTGAATGCCTGAGTCACTAAAACACTATAATTTCAGTGACCAAGTTGAAAAGATTTGATTAAAACTGGCGATGCTAAAAGTAAAATTACGTTTTGGTTAATAAATAGAAAAAGAAATGAAATAGTGTATGTTTTGTAAAATAATTTATAGACATGTACGTGTATAAATATGTATTGTAAACATATATATATATATACGTGATTCAATACATGTGTATGTATGAGATCTTAGAAAATTAGTTTTGAATATCATTAAAATTTTCTTAATAATGCATTTTTGTATTATTTTGGAAATGTATTTTACATTTTTCATATCGGGTAGTAATGATGACAATTTTTTTTTATAAATTCCTATGACAAGCATTTGATTCGCAGAAGTTTGTTTGTTTGTTTTTTTGGAATTTCGCGCAAAGCTACACGAGGGCTATCTGCGCTAGCCGTCCCTAA
>NW_013666104.1:281664-299537 GCF_000517525.1 Limulus polyphemus | reverse complement strand
TTCGAAGTGATGTAAGTAAATTTGAAGTTTGGCATTTCACAAAAGTTTTTCAATAGTTGGGTTTGAAAATAAAACGAATTGTAAGTTTCAACAGATTTTCACTCTTAATACACTCTACAGATACAAGAAGATCAGGCAACTTAGAATCCTGAATAGTTCATAGTAATAGAAAAGTACAGAAATAATACTTGAAGATGAAGAATAACTGAATTCCAAATAAACTTACAAGAGAACTGTTAGAACATTTTCTCTATCAAACACATGTCTTTGACTCAAACCCCCTTTACAGTATACACGTGTAAGCTTGAAGCATACACATCTGGTGAAACACACAAACTTCAACGCAGAATTTCATAAGATTCAATGCACTCTTTTACACTAAATATGAAGGGATGTTGTGGTGCTAGATGAAACATAGAAGAACCTTTTGATCTTTTGACTTAATACTTTGTGGAAGTTAGTTGCTCCGAATTTCAGTAACTAAAAACAATTTCAACTACAGTATGATAGAATATGAAAATAGAAAGAACGGAGTGTAAGAAAGAAAGAATTATGTCGTCAACGTTCCAGTCAAGTGAGCTTCGTTGATACCAAAGAAGGACATTTGAACGAAATGTTGACCTCATAATTCTTTCTCCTTAGCAGCAACTTGAACCATTTCTTTCTATGTCCTGAATATGAGGTGATTTCTGGTTTATTTATTTATTTCAATGACAATTTTTAATAAAAGTAACTTCTAACTCGAACTCTTAAAATTTCACAATGATAAAATAAAATTTGTATGTAAGTATGCACAATTTTAGGGAAACACGAACGCGCGCGCACACACATAAATATACTGGTCTGAATGTTCAGTATTCTGAAAAACATTCCCAAGAGTTACACATTATAATAATGCAGATGTCTCTAAATATATCTGTATTTGTGTGAAATTTGTAATTTGATAAAACTTTCAAGGATATATTTCCATGTGTTCAATGCATTTATTCAGTAATTAAGTTACTTAGCGAGGTTAAACCGATGTTTACAAGATATGGCCATGTGATATAAAATGTGTGTTTACTATAAAATTATTTAAAAAAAGGATATAGAGAAATTTCAGAAACAGCAGTTGTAATACGAGTGTTCAAATGCTTGGTCAGACTTACTCCTTTCTATATAACAATATAAACAAAAAGTATACCTGAGTGATGGTTGATGTAATACTGTATATTGAACAATTTTAATCACATTAGATCAAAGATGTTTCTTCATTTTAGTTACACTGTACCATAAGTATGGCTTATGCTAAGTAATGTGTTCATATGACATTTATTTAAGGCCCGGCATGGCCAGGTGGTTAGGGAGCTTCTTAATCTACAAAACCACATATGCAAAACAAATTCTTGATTCTATAGGTCACTTAATTCACCATGTTTTATTTGAAGCTTACCCCAATCAGGAATTAGAGTTTTAACCAACATTTGATCCTTTTATTTTACAGTTACTAAAAGCGGCCATCTTGTTCACGTTTTGTTCATTGAAAGTTGACGTTTAGAATAATATTAATTTACAATTGCAAACTAATACAAGTGACAAATAAATCTTTTAAATAAATGTTTTTTGTTTTTTTTAATTTCGTGCAAAGCTAAACGAGGGCTATCTGCGCTAGCCGTCCCTAATTTAGCAATGTAAGACTAGAGGCAAGGCAGCTAGTCATCACCACCCACCGCCAACTCTTGGACTACTCTTTTACCAACGAATAGTGGGATTGACCGTCACATTATAACGTCCCACGGCTAATAGGGCGAACATGTTTGGCCTATGAAATTAAAAATATATTTTTCATATATAATTTTTTGATAGCGTATCTATGTAAAGAGGAAAGTTTTTATTTTGTCAAATATTTTTTTTCCAGCACAAAGCTACACAATACGTATATGCACTTTATACACTATGGGAATCGAACCCCGGATTTTAATGATGTAAGCCAGTAAATTTACTGCGAACCTACCTATATATATATACATAATATTAAGAGTGGAATAACTTTAAAATACATTTCAAAAACTTTTACAATTAAAAAAAATCTAATCTAATCTTAACCTGGAAAAATGAGTTATTATATAATATTTCCAAGTACAAAATGTTTTCAAAAGGAAATTTTAGCACCAATGATCATAAGTTGAAAATAGAAGCCCATTGGTTGGCTGTATAATTTTTGGAGGCAAGAAATGAATACCACGTACTTCTTATTCCATCTCAGCTTGGTAACTATTCTGGATTTATAAATCGTTTAGAACCGACTTATAATGTTTTTGTTGGATAAGTAACAGAAGAATATATGTTTTGTTTAATAAGATTGGTTTTATAGTAGTAAGAATTTTAACACAGACGTTTCTCATAAAACTAGACATGTTTAAAATATATGATGTCATGGGCTTATGACCTGAGTCTTGAATAATTAGCAAGTAAAATATAAAAATATTCATTGAAGTTTCTTTGTGCATACGTTTCAAACAAAATAACTTTTCCTATATTTATTAACTATGTGTTCTTCTAGTTTTAGAATTCATGAAACAACTATTATTTCCACATATAAGTGCTAGATTCATTTAGTTTATTTTACTGTATTTGTCTAAACCTATACTAAGAACGGTATCTGGATAATGACCATGTTCAGTGTTACTCTGTTACAGTGTCTGACATCTCATTTCGTGGGGAGTGCTTTTATAATTAACGTCATTTTGCTTTCTAGAAATCACGTTTTGAACCAGATTTAAAAAGTTAACTTAGTACTTTTAGAGCATGCCACTCGAGTTCTATACTTTTCTAATTCATTCTCTAACACATAAAATTGTTAAGAAAATCTTTTACGTTAGGTGGTTTAATTCTGACAGGTCCTTATATTTTAGAAAAATTTAATCATATAATATATTGCCAAGTTTTTTATGCAAGAGTCTCATTTCGCGAAAAAATATCAAAGGCCATAATCTACATACGTTCTCAAATGTGTCATAAAATATGGACTTAAAAAAGGAGAACGACAATTACGACGATAAAATACATTTTTTCATCGTAGGTATTTTTAATACTTCAAACTTCGAAAAGCAGACATAAAAAGTTCTATATACCAAAAACATTTACAAAAATAATACAACTTAGTAGAACTTTGGGGCTTTGAGGACATTTTTGCGTCACGCTATAATGACTTAAATATATAGACTACATAAAAATAATGCAAACACTTAAGAAATGTATTAGACTTCGATTTCTATTCTAGCCTTTTTTATGACTGAGAAATGTCATGCTGATATTTTCTAAGCATATTGTTTGTGTAATTACTTAACTCAGTTGTTTAATTGTAATATCGAATCACATTTCATAAATCATGTATTTAAAGCCGTGTGAAATCTCAACACTTTAGCTAGGTCAATGATAAGTATTTATCTTAATAAAACATTGTACGTTCTTAGGCAGGAAATTATAGCAGATGTTAAAGTTTTGAATTATTCTTTCATTACAAAAGGATGTTTCAGGTAATTCAGATTTCGAGTTCAATGTAATATTCTTTATTTATTTATACTGATTTGGATATGAAAATGTTGAAAGACCGGGTTTAGTTTTAGCTAGACACTTTGATAGGCCTAAACTCTCCCTCTTTTTTTTCTTTTTTTAAATGAAAAAGTATGGAGATTGTGGCATTATCAGAAATGCCTCCTAGTGGCACAGCGGCATGTCTGCAGACTTATACCACTAGAAACCGGATTCATAATAAACAATGAGTGTGTAAATGAGAAATATTAGTTAGATTATAAGTTTCCTGTAGTAGCTATGTGAGATTCTAATTTACTTGTATGGATTTTATATGATTGGAAAAAAATTCAAGCTATACTTTAGGACAATATTGAATTTAACACTAAGAATCATGTAACAAATATATCCCTCTTCCAAACAGTCAGTATGTAATAATATTGTAATGTAATTAATCAAACATTTGTATATCGTAGCCTCAATTTTGTAGTACTCAAACAGTTTAAAAAGCCAATCATTTCATATTCATTGTGAAGAAATTTAATAGTTCACTATGACAACAATTCGTGCAAAAATATCAATCATGACGATCTTTTTATTCTAGCTTAATTAGCACAGCTTTGGGGGTCACAAAATGCGATATATCCACGATTCTACTTGAGAGTGATAGGCCTAAAATGTCGCTCTATGTTTACGAAAGATGAAAATTAGTTTGAATCATCAGGAAGACTATGAACTTAAGATTATTACCGTACCTACACTAAATCTTATAATGCACGGTTCTGAAGTTCCAAAAATTCAGAGCCGCAACCAATCATTTCATAAATACGTATAAGATAAAAATAGGTAAATTTTAACTATGATATGAATGAAATCTAATAATTCAAAAATTTTTAAAAATATCACAGAAGCATATTACTGTACCAATATACTGGGAATTTTATATGACGGAAAAATGAGTTTTGGAATTAGAATGTGGCGCTTCTATTTTAAGCTTCCTTGTTTACTTAACTAACCCAAATAGCTTCCTTATAGCCAAGGGTATTTAGTGTTTCTAATGTTACTTAACACGTTAACATTTCGAACAAGCTTAAAGTCAAAACATTTTGTTGTGCAAATAAACACGTGACGCTGGTGTTAAGGTTCAGCCGTTTCAGCAATTGTGTAACGATAAATTATTCCTGACTCTTTAATAAAAATTCAGTTAACTGACTTTCTTCTCATGAAATAAACATATTAATACATTACATTTTACATTCAGTATTATATGGTAGACAAATAATAATAAAATTCATTTGAGTTTTATATGTTCTATTTTATTGCAATTATATTTTCGTCCATTTCTGTTTGCTTGTTTGTTTTTTAATTATGTACAAAGCTACACAAGGGCTATCTGTGCTCTGCCCACCACAGGTATCGAAACCCGGTTTCTAGCGTTGTAAAACCGCAGACATATCGCTGTGCCACTGGAGGGCCGTCCATTTCTCTAACGTGCAATCATTAGATTATTGAAGAGAAATAAACACCTTAAAAACTCAAAAATAAAAAGGTTACAAGTTTCTATGACCAAATTCAATATCAAATAAAGTTCTAACTAAATTGTTTCCTGGTGGGAGAGAGAAGACAATTGAAAAAAATGCATCTCTTAGACACTTTAAAAATTTCATTAGCTTTCGTTTCAAACGAAAATAGCAACAAAAGCAAAGAAAAATTCGACCATTATAGTCATTCTATTTACTATACCAAATTTTACTCGATATAAAATTCAAATGATTATTCACGATAAAACAAAAACAAACAAAAACCCTGTTAATTTCCTGAATATATTGAACTATTCTCATTCCACGAAATTTACAAGAAACTTACTTTCTCAGGGACATTTTAAAATAAAAGATAGTAAAATTGATATTCTCTCCATAACACACTATTTCAATTTTATTTGATACTGATTGTATTCATATTACGCTGCACTAGAAGCTTGGGGCTTAAAATGTCAATGACTGCACAAAGCTGAAATGAATTTCATTAGTTCGCTACCAGTTGGGTGTAATTTACTTTTGTCTGGATTAATGTTTAAACAGAGTTGCTTCTAAAACAGCTAGGAATTTGATTTTAAATTCTTCTCACCTGTGCTATAGGTGTATTGTTCTCAACAAGCTCACATGATCAATGGCAGAATTTTACAGTGGTTGTATTCCTTGTTCATATCTATGATACCTTTGGTTAATTATAGGCCAGCTTCTATTCCTCACGAAAGGCTTATAAAGTGGAAATTCTTATGATGTGCTGGCAGGAACGTTTGACTTGGTTGTTGTGAACAAACATGTGTATTACAACTATTTTAAATTGATCCCCTGCACGAGGTATAAATATAATAAAATGAATCATGAAACCTAAAACACTTACAAAATATTTTCTTTAATATTAATTTTACTGCAATGACATTTATTCTTTTTTCAAATATAAGTCCTCTGAAATATATAAAAAAGAAAAACGAAGCAACTTGAGATAGAAATGACTTTTCCCATATATAATCGGTTTGGTAAGTGGCGTCTTTCATCTATTACTTTTTCGAAAGATTCGCAGCATTACTTTTTTTACACTTTTTTTTTCATAATATGCGAAACAAGTCCTATATTAAAAAAACTGGTGATAAAATTATTCAAGGATTTATTGCTGCATGAAAAAAAATCAGATTCATAACTACGAGGTGAAATTTGTATATCACTCTGAACTTTAAATTGAATTGTTGCATATTTTTTCTGCTAAGAATTTATTTTGTTACGCCAAAAGAAAAAAAGGTGAGATGCGATCAAAGATAATCTATTGCATTTAGTTCATGTACTCGTGCACAAGTTATCAAACCTTATATAAGATTTTCTAAATATCAAAATATGTCTTTTCGTATATTTTATCTTTACAAACTTACTAACGTTAAATTAATGTAAGATTTTGTTATAACAGCCACATAAGATCTTCTGAGAATTTCAGAACTAAAAATGATCCAGCGAAGACTTAAAAGGATAAACCAAGTTATGTGGTTCGTTTATTTGCTTGTTTTTAGAATTTTCGCACTAACCTATACAAACATAATCGTTCCCAATTTTAAACCGATAGATGAGGTGGAAGGCATGTTGTCAATAGCGCCCACCGCCAACTCATGAGTTACTCTTTTCTAATCGAACTGTTGAACTTGTCCGTCACTCTTACCGCATACTCATGGCCTCAAAATACGGAGAGTATTTTTTGCAGCAATGACGTGGGCCATATGCCCTCGGATTCACAGTTCGGGAAGGATAACCATTAGGCCACACGCGATTCACTTTTATTGTAAAAAAAAAGGCTTCAAAAATGTTATTAAGACGTGTCAGATTGAGAAGTAAATATGTTGGAACTAACACACATAAAAATATCTATCCGATCGTTCGTGTCTATTACAACAGCTGACAAAAATTGTTTTTACGTATATGTGTAATGTCCGTCAGAGTGTATTGACATTAAAACGTTTGCTTTAGCTTTGAACTTTTGCCCATTTTGTAACTGACTCTTTACAATTGTGAAAAAGTTGTTCCAATGAGACCACACACGCCTGAAGTGTTATTGAAGGAGAGAAAAGCACATCATTAATTACAAATTACTAGATATCTGTTTTTAGTTGATAAATAATACAAAATAATAATAAACATATTGAAGATAATATCTTATGAGGGAGGTTCAAACCCAGGTTTTGTCATCTCTGGTTCAGAGAATAGAATATTGTTACAATGGAAGAAATGTAACATTTCTTATACCAATTAATTGTTGTTGTTTTTCTCTGCCATCTAAAATTTTACAAAAGAAAAGATACGCTATTTTTTTATTTTTTTTTGCTTTTGATATCACTAGTTTCATATAATGACAAACGGAGTTTGATAAAGAAATTTAATTTATATAACTTTTTAATGGTATATACCTTTTTAACTGTGAAAGTGAATGACTATATAATCAAAATATGCAATTTTACTTAGTTACACTGACGGCCATGTTGTTTTTTAGTTTCACTTTTTTAGAAAATCATTTATTCTGATAAAAGTTATTATTACTGTTCCTTATTAATTTATAACGCGTTTCAATTAAAAACAAAACCTACATATATAGAAGCCCCCCAGTGGCACAGCGGTATGTCTGCTGACTTACAACGCTAGAAACCGGGTTTCGATACTCGTGGTGGGCAGAGCACAGATAGCTTGTTGTGTAGCTTTGTGCATAATTACAAACAAACTAAACATATATAGAAATGTATTTTTTTTCTTATTTCATCGACATATATGAGATACAAACTGTAATTAAGAAGAAAATAAAGACCGTCTTAATGACACAGGGTCAACAGTTTGTTACAAACGGCTTGGCATGACCAGATGGTTAGGGCACTCGTCTTCCAATCTGCGGGTCGCGGGTTCAGATCCCCGTCTCACAAATATGCTCTCCCTTTCACCCATGGTAGCGTTATAATGTTACCGACAATCCCACTCTTCTTTGACAAAAGAGTAGACCAAGAGTTGGCGGTGATGACTAGCTGCCTTCCCTCTAGACGTTTACTGCTAAGTTAAGGACGGCTAGTGCAGATATCCCTCTAGTAGGTTTGTGCAAAATTCAAAATGAACCAAACCTTATTATTTAAATGTTAAAACATCTAAAAATGTTGAGAAAAATTTAATCTGTATAATGATTTAGAGAAGAAAAATTAAAAATTGTTTAACGGTGTTCCATCTTTAAAGATTACGTTGTTATATTCTTATCATTCACGAAATACAGTGGTTTATTAGATCTTTTCTACATATTGTTGCATTCTCCAAGGATACACGCACGTCCTCTAAGCTATCAAAGTATTATTTTGTTAAATAGAAATAATAACTAATGGTTTGGTTTTATTCTGACAGAAATGCTAACTTCCAATGGGGCTTAAGATTAATTTCAGCGTAAAAAAAAAACTACATTTTACGGTATCAGCATAATCGTAAAATATGATATACTGCGTGTTTAAGCTGTATGTGAATGCTAATAGAGAACACTACAAAGATAAAGCTTATAAAATATGGAAATAGTGATATTAGTTAAATTCATTAATTTATATATATGCTGGTTTATAAAGCCTGTGAGATTTAAAACAAATAAAGTCCTTATAATGTTATTTTTTTCCATATATTTATCTTTTTTGTGTGCAAAATCTGGTTATTTTTCGTAGAGCTTCAAAAGCCAAAGGAAGCCGAAAAGCATAATGATTTTTCACAAAAGTGAATTTTTTTCGAATATAACATTATAGCAAATGCTTAAGAAGAGTAAACTTTCTTATTTATTAAATCTACAGATATTTGCGCTGAAACCTAGGGAATAACATGTTTTACTAAGTTTATTTACAAATGAAGTGTATCTTGTGATTTAAACGGCAAAATCTGTCAACTTTGGTGTCTTGTAAAAGGAATATATGCTTAAAAGACACGTGGAAATCCAGTTATTGCCTATGTAACGCATGGCTAGCTAGATAGATGGAAATAACGTCGTGAATATGGAATCGGTACTTGACGAAACTCCATAATTATATAAATGAGGAAAAAGGAAAGATAATTGTACGTTTCAAAGTAACTTCATTTATTAATTAATGACCATATCTTTAGTGGCAAAACCATGATCGTTTATAAATGAAGTTTTTGTGAAACGTACAACTGTCTTTGTTTTTCTGATATTATATAAAACTTCAGTTTAAATTGGAAAACGAAAATCTTTTGTCACGATCTCTTAAAAGGCTACGTATAACATCGAAAGTTATCTATCGTTCTTAAACACCGTCTACTTTGATTATGAACATTTTCAGGCAGAAGAAAAACTTGATAATAATTATATAGATACAGGTCAGTAAAGGATGTGATTTGAAGTTCTATTTCTGTTTAGATTTTAATTTGGAACAGTTAAAAGGCCTAAAAAGAACAAAGCACATTATGATACGCTTATTCATTATATTGGCTTTTCCAAGTCGGCTTCATAAAATTAACAACTTTATTCGTAAAAAAAGCGCATACTGCATAAGAAGAAGTATATGTTTGAGTATATTAACGGAAAGTATATATTATATATTACTTAATACCTCTTACTCGGTAATGAATAAATAACAACGAGAATACAGTTACTTAAATTAATTTAAACTGGCTAACATTCGATCAAATTACTTCATCGTTAACAGACCATATTAAAACTAACTCGTATATTTTCTCAATTAAGACAAACCTTTCGTAACACTCCATACACACAGCTAAATATTGTACGAATTATAAGTTATTAATTACAATTTTCTTAAAGTTTGTTCACACTCTTATATTGTTTGTTAAAAAATAAAGTTCTCTGTCCAAGAAACAAACATGATAAATTACACCTACCCTAACGTTTTCAACTTTATGACGTTGATACTCCTCTTCCTTCTGGGGACATTCAGCAGAAGTTTTGCAGTAAGAGATTTTTGTTTTTAATTGAGACTCAAGTTTGTTGAGTCTAATTTGACAGATTGAAGCCTACCTCTTAACACTTGTAGGTAGGAGAGCTAAGGAAATGCTTGTTAGTTTCAGTCTCGTCCAGCAGCACGCAGTGAATGCTGGCTACCAAAGCTGGTCCTTGATAAATGATCTATCTTTCTTTGCACTCCCTATTGATCGAGTATATGTTGCCCTCTAGTGGTGTTCCGTGTAAACTATATAGAAGATCATTTGAAAACATCATTTTCTCCTCTCTAGTTTAATGACTTCATTCCAGCGTATGGTTTGTTAAGATAACATATACCCGCTATCTTGCTACGTTCCCTTTAATTCGTCACGAACCACTTGAACTCCACAGTGAGTGAAGAAAGTCATCAGTAGAATTACTCAGAAATTTGTGGTTACAAAAAATATAGATGAATATAAAGCTATTGCGATAAGCAAGGAATTTGAAAACTGAATATCATTAGTTTATATCTGAGCTCAATATCGCAATTTAGAGCACAATGAAGTAGCCTTACTTGTTAAATTGTAAAGATTTCCTTAATAGATTTCAGAATAAAGAAGCATTTTCAAAAAATGTCAGTATATAATAATCTATTTTATAACGTCATACAACTTCCACTAAAAATAGTACTTACACTCATGTATCTAATACATATTTTTTTAAAGAAATAACGTAAGCATAACAAGAAATTTAGAATATAAATGAGGAAATAAACTAAATAATAAACACTTTTCTATCCAATATATTTGATATAAATATATTATAATTATTCTTCATGTTTTAACTTCCTCAGAAACACACACATACACGATAAAAAAAATCCTTCAGATTAAAAATAAAATAAACGAGTACAATAGTCCTTCGCCAATGTAAATTTGTTTCATCTGCTAAACAAATGTAGGGTTGACTTAAGGGTTGTTAGCATTCCGTATTTAAAATATGTGCAAATATCTATTTATTTGATATAGTTTCAATACATATGTATATATTCGGAAAAATTAGGGAGAACTCAGTTTATATGCTCGTATTGAAATATTATTTGGAAGCTGGCTATTACTACAATAAAAAATATAGTCAGTTAATTATAAAGTTAAATGCAAATAAGAAATATTGATTTCCTTTACAACTCATTAGTATTCACAGATGACGTACTTTCCGATGTAAAACCGTAAAAAAAACGTGTAAAGTTAATCATAACTTCTCCTCAGTAACTTGAAACATTTTTTTGAATTAGCAAATAAGGGAAACAGCTATTAAACGCCCATATCGTTATGTGAATTTGTTTTTGAATTCTGGAATGTTCTTAAATATCGAATTCGTTATAGCTTAACACAAGCAGAGCAACTGATTCACACAACATATCACTGACAAAGATAATATCAGAAAGAGGTAAGAGTATCATCGATTTGTCTAATACGAAACTAGAAATTATATTTATGGTAGTTCATGTTTCTAGCCAAAGTTGTTCCTTGTTTCTTTCAGTTAGGAAAAAGAATATTTTTAAATGATTGTTACAAAAACGTGCACTATAAGTATGTCTCATCTAACAGTTTTGAAAAAATTAGAAGAATGTGTGAAGACTTTCTCCTATTCAAAACTTACAAAACTATACAAAGCATCGAGCTCGCTTAATCAGTATAGGAAAACAAAAGGTTGATTGGTCAGATTTTACCACATGCACATGCGTGTTTTGCACTGATTGTGTTTCTCAGATATTTCAAATTTATTTATTTATATAATTAACTCATGAACGATCGAAAAATTCGGAATACATTTCTAAAGTCATGTGTTAAAATGTATTTCTGTTTTTGTATAGATAAATGTTTTATACAAGGAATGGCCTTGTAGTTAGAGTGCTCGACTCCCAAGTTCGAATCCACATCACCGAGCATGCTTGCTTTTTCAGCCGTGTGGGCGTTATAATATCACGGTTAATCCTACTATTCGTTAGTAAAAGTACTTCAAGCGGTTCCGGTGGGTAGTTGACTCGTTGCCTCTCTCGTTGCCTTTATCACTGTTAAATTAGGGACGGCTAGTGCAGAAAACTCTCGAGTAGCTGGGCATGGAATTCAAAAATAAAATATACCTTCGCAAAATATATATTCACAAAATGGGATGTCACATGTTCACACTAACATTTTGTTCAAAAGATTTATACAATTTACTGAGCTAAATGCTTAATATTTAAGTTTTTCATTGGTATGGTACTCTTTATATGATGAGAAACCGATCATAAAATATTTCTTTTATAAAAACTTTCACAACAATATTAGTTCCAGTATATTTCATTTTTTAACTGAAAATTACTTCTTTTAGAGTATCGAGACTATTTCCTTTAATTCGCAAATTGGATGTGAGTATAATTATCACTTAAAGTAGAACTTTTTAAAACACGTATTAACGAGCCTGTAGTAAAAATTAACGATGATGAAGACCGTTTTGGTTATGACGTTTCTACTACTTACTATTAGAGGAATAAAAAATATCAATTACGTATTCATTTAAATGTTGTTGATTTTTTTAAATCGAATGAAAAATTCGCAATGTAATACATTTTCTTTAAAGATAGCCCATTTATTTCTGATATAATTGTACACGTATATTTTAATCAATAATTTAAGATCATATAACACAAATTTTTGCACATAACGACACTGTTTATAAGGTCGAAGATAAACAAAACTACTGTTAAAAACTGTTTATTAGTTGAATCTCACGTATAGATATTTGTGTAAGTCCTCCCAAATTTTGACTAGTTTACACCACCTAACGTTATATATCATCCTCGGCCCCAAAAATACGAAGCACGACTTTATATTTTTATGGTGAAAACATGACACGAAACATTGAAACTTATGATCCACGTAAATACGAAGCACGACTTTATATTTTATGGTGAAAACATGGCACAAAACATTGAAACATATGATCCACGTAAATACGAAGCACGACTTTATATTTTATGGTGAAAACATGGCACGAACCCCCGAAACTTATGATCCATGTAAATACAAAGCACGACTTTATATTTTTATGGTGAAAACATGGCACGAACCACTAAAATGTATGATCCACGTTACACTAACTGCTTGGACGTTAAGAACTGACTCTAAAGATATGTAGAAAATACTACAATGTCAGTAGTGCCTTCTTATATACAAATGTTTACCTTTTTTTGTTTGAAGTTAAGCACAAAGCTACACACAATGGGCTATCTGTGCTCTACCTACCACGGGTATCGTAACCCGGTTTCTAGCGTTGTAAGTCCGCAGACATACCGTTGTGCCACTGGGGGGGGGGGCAATATTTACATGGGAACACTTTCTAAAATTAATGTTAAGATTAATGTGAAAGATGCAAGTTTTACTTTGTTACTTGACTAGTGTGTTAATTGGTGTAAATTTTTTAGCTTCTTTCTCTCAGAATCAATTTTGGTGAACTTAAGCTTTTATAATCGCTAATTGTAAACCTTTAAACTTTCGTTCGGATATTCATATTCGTGTAATTAATAGATGTGTTACAAACTAAGCACATCTGGAAGACATAAAAAACAAATTGAGCAGTACGGTTCTGGCTCGTGCATTTTCATTGATATAAAAATATCTTATTGCATTATTTTAATTTTAAAATTACTTAGCTTTTTAGATTCAATCTATTCGTGTTTAATCATAAATCAAAAAGCGTATTTGTTTGTTTGTTTGTAATTAAGCATAAAGCTAGACAATTGGTTATCTGTGCTCTGCCCAGCACGGGTATCGAAACACGGATTCTTGCGTTGTAAGTCCGCAGACATACCGCTGTACTACTGGGAAGCGCGTATTTATTAATTACAATTATATGTTTCTAAATTAAAGATTCTATATTTGCTTTCATAGCAAAGCTATTAAAGCTATCGACCGCCATCTCTAATTTTAAATTATTAATACGAAAGAAGGCAGCCAGTCAGTAGCACTCCTACCGCCCATCGCCTCCGCTAAGGAATTTACTGTCACTTTTATAATGCACCTTCAGCTTAAAGTGCGGTTAATAGTTTGTAACAATGAACGGATTCGAACTCCAGAGCTTTACCACACGATCAACCCCCACCCTTAGGTAAACATAATATGAGGCATGTTACAGATTTGAGTTTCTAGATTAGTTGAAAGTTACATTGTCAAGGCTGCTCTTATCGCAAAATAACACGAAGGTGTACTCGAGAACATTATGTGGTTGCTTAAACTTTAATTTGGAGACTTCATCACGCAAGATGGACTTTTATAAAATTACTTTTATTTTACACCATGTACACTATAAATATCTACTTTCGATAAAACATTTCATTAGATATTCAGCTGACTTCACGAATAGTCCACACCCATACTTCAGTCCAAAAAAAAAATTCAACTTAATACACCACTGACTCTTATTTTTCAGCATGTAATATTTGTTTGTGAACTCAAATAAATAAGTAATTCTAACGATAGTGACTCAAAGCTATTTCAAGTCTAGTTCAGAATATATTGCCCTCCAGTGGCACAGCGGTATGTCTGCGGACTTGCAACGCTAGAATTAGGTTTTCGATACCCATGGTGGGTATACACAGATAACCCATTGTGTAGTTTTGTGCTTAATTACAAACAAACACAATATATTAAAGTGTTTAATTTCGAAGAAACGTGTACACTTATCGCAATAAAATATAGAATTAATACTGGTATTTAAGGTTCAAAACCTGAATAAATATTATTGAGATACAAACTAAGATATATATATATATACGTGTTCAGTTACGTTTATACAAACAGACTTTGGGATCCAATAAATAATAGTTCTTGCATTGGATATACTTGTTTTTTGTTTTTTTTGTGTGTGTGTAAATTATAGTTGCGCGTGTAGATATCGTGTTTCTTATCTGAATAAGAGGTGGATGTCAGTGCCATTTCTAACGGAACGTAAATAATGCTTTAAGTGATTTTGAATCATAAAATCACCCAAACGCAAGGGCGTACAGCTAAAAGCATTCGATCATAAGCTTGTTGGTTCAACATAACATTTTTTTGTATTTATGATTTATCTGGAATTTTTGTGTATTTCAAATGTTTTATTCTACTGAATCACACAAAGAATTCTACCCCGTTAGAAGTTGTGATGCAGTGGAGTTTGCTTTAAGTCATAGTTCGTTTAAATATCATTTGTCTGTTTTCTGTTAACGCCTGGTATTTATTTAAATTTATGTTAAAAGTATCTATAGTAACGTAAGTAAACAAGATAAATTGAAAAGTAGATTTTATTATTATCTATCAATCGGATATATGATAATGCCTCCTAATTGTTAGAGGCAAAGGTATTTGTTTAATAAATAGTTTGTGTTTTTCATTTGCAAAGAGGTAGGTATATACTTTCTGTAGTGCTAACCTACCTATATTCCTAAACGAATAAAAAACTTTGTACTATAATCCTGATGAAGCCCCAGTCACGAAAGTTTGGCTGAACTAAAGTTTTTTTTTATTAATATGTAGAGAGTAAAGGTCATTTTTTCCTTCGAACTCTATTGCCAAAATACATGTATATATGCTGAATGTCATTGAGTATTACATAATGAGTTCTAAGCCATTTCATATAGCATTTTAATATAAATACAAATATATCAGATAGCTTTGAAAATATAATATAGATGAATTCATATATATTGCGTTCATTTTTGACAATGTGTAAAGGTCACGTTATATAAAAACATGTGAACTTGTGCATGAGCAAGTTTTATTATAAATGCATTTTTCTCGTCTGTAATGACCAATATTCTTGTAACTTGGGATGCTTTATTTCTTAACACGTTGCTTCAAGGTTACACTAGCTGTCGAAGCATATGAGGTAGTCATCCGAAAGGAAAGACACACGTCACAAAAGCTTGATTGAGAGAAATATCTCTCATAATATTAGATCCCTGTATGAGTAGAAACAAGAGACAAAAAGAATGAAAAATCCAAATAATTTTTTCCAGAAAGCTTAGATACCTCTGAAAGAGGAAAAAAGGTAATCATACGTCGTTTTACAAGTCATCATAGTGAATATATTACACGAAGAATGTAATGACTTTGGATACCCTGTGGGCTGTAAAATAAACATAAATTGGAAATTTTCTGAAAATAGCTGATCGATTTGCAGTTGCCTCCCTCCGTCTGTAGAACAGAAGCAAACTCGAGGGCTTACAACGCTAAACTTTAAGGTTAGTTATGGACACTGCACAGATAGCCCACTGGGTAGCTTTGTGTGGAACAATAAACAGATGTCTGACAGTTATATTAAATGGCGCAAAATTAGCTTTACTCCGTTATTATTTCTGTAAGACAATAATAGAATTGATACTTGTGTTAAAATAACGTTAAAATCAATGTAATATATATCTCAGAAAATATCGACGCTACTTTTATCAAGGGGACGTTCTCGCACGAATTCCTGTAAGTGTATGGTGTTATCACGTGATATCCAACCAATTAGTGCTACTCAGAAACTTGAAAGACTAATCCATTGTATCATTAGATATAAACTGTGAACTTCGTGTGTCGCTGTTGTTGTTTTTTTTCCCAGAAATTCTGCACGTTTTAAAAATTGTAAGCTGAATAAGTGTATTGGTGTAGTTCATAACTGATAATACACTGCGTTTTAAAAATACAAAGGCGATTCAGGTGGACAGAAACTATTGAAATAGAAGCTATAACCCATTTTAAAGTAAAACATGTATCATATTTATCTCAGTATTCTTCTATAACAATCTCAGAAATTTAGGCAGCTGAAAATCATGTTCATAAAAACATTATACATTCTACTCCTTTTTTCGGGTTCTCGAGATTTTGTAGAACAGATCATTCCGAAAACAATAAAATTGATTACTTTCTTTCAGGGAAACTTATCACAAACAGTTTCACATCACCGTGTGGTGCTTTGTAGTATTTTCATTAAATGCTAAGAACAAATATTTCGAGATTGAAGAAGAGAAATATTTCCTTCATTTGGAATCGAAACTGTGTCCATTTAATGAGACGTATCCAGCGTAACACCCGACGAGGGTAAATAACTGGGCACTCATGCGAGATAGTTCATGGACTACGTCTAGCAAGAAGAAAAATATATTGGATCATTGGCGTGTAATAATAGTTGCTCTATACTTCTTTAGGTGTAAAGTTGACGCAAACTGTTTAAGTATCTTCAAATCCGTTTACACGTTCTCTCACATATTGTACTTAACTAAAACTACTAATAGTAAACAGTTTTTCCTATAGTTCGAAGGCTGGCAGTCACTTATTAGGATAACTGCGCTGAAAACCAATGGTGCGGAGTTAATTCGAGGTAATTGCTGTGGGATCCTTTTGTTCAAAAGGCGAGAGTTACTAAGAACCTCTAAAACTCGAGGACCTATCAAAGTCAGTTACTCTCACTTACCTTGACTTTTGTTTAAAAAAATTTTTAAAGCTGAGAAATTTTGCCAACTATATAAGTTTTCACTTCAGTTCTTTCTCTTGGTTTCGGCCCAAAAGTATAAAAACCTGAAAATAACTAAGATGTTTTTAAAAAGTAATGAACATTTAATCTTTAAATTTACAGTTTAAATGAAAATGAAGCACAAAATATGAAAGTTTTTAATTTTCTATTTTCAGAGACATAGGTTATAAAATAAGTTGTGTTATTATTAATTTAGAATCAAGATCTAATTGAAAGGAATATTTGAATGATAATGAACAAAAAATATTTCTAGCTATAAGGGAGAAATTATTACAACTTAATACACAAATTCTTCACAGTACTGATATCATTATTGTTTTAATTATTAACTTTTTGTTCTGGATAATTTAATGTTTCTTCAGAGTTACTTA
>NW_013666104.1:277837-280705 GCF_000517525.1 Limulus polyphemus | reverse complement strand
AAATTCTTCACAGTACTGATATCATTATTGTTTTAATTATTAACTTTTTTGTTCTGGATAATTTTAATGTTTCTTCAGAGTTACTTACACACAGTATACTTAAGGTGCATCTAGAATACACGCCCAAACCCCCGGACTCCTATTTATTAAACATTTTGCCTTCTGCACCTAGTAGCTCAGCGGGTAAACTTGAGAACTTATACACTAAAATTTATGGTTTGATACCAGTGGTAAGCATAGGACAGACAGCACATTGCATAACTTGCAATGCGCAAACAAACAAGCATTTCCCTTCCTAATGGCTTTCAATCAAATTTTTTTCATTACAATTCCAAAAGGGAAAAGCTTTGAAAAAAGGTCCATTCGATCTTTTAAAGTGATAAAAATTACAGAAATAAGCAAAATTACTGACTGGGAGGGGACAATTTTTCGGATTTCTGATATGATAACAATATAAATTAACTATTACTCTAAGATTATTACTTCTCCAACATACTATTCCCCATAAATAGGACATTTTAAAACCTAAATTACATTTTTAGCATTGCAATAAATAGAAACTCTCATCTTTAGTGATCCCTAACTTTTCGGCCCAACAATTAAATTTCCTAATTCTAGATATTTTATAAACTTTACACTTTTTGCTATTACGTAAAGTATATGTTTTTTTTTTAATTTTTGATTTAAATTTAAATTTTACAATTTTTAGAAGTTAACAACCTATGTAAAATTTTAAGGTTGTCGTTAAGGCGAAATTATTTTACAATTTTCAAAACGTCATCAATTAGATTTTTGTTTGATAAAGTTCATATCTCTAGACAATGAGTTGTGGCAGCGGTAAAATATTTTATTATTGTATTTATGCTTAATTGTTTCTTCTCCTGGTGATATTTTCACCAAACTAAAATTTCTATGAATAATGTTCTTTGGTTAATGGTATTTTATCTAAGATTTCTCATTTCTGGATTATATATTAACATATATAAACTTCGTGCCAGAATAATAGAGACTCTCCTCAGTGGCATAGCGGTATGCCTGCGGAGTTAAAACGCTAGAAACTGGGTTTCAATACCCGTGCTGGGCAGAGCATAGATAGCCCATTGTGTAGCTTGGTGTTTAACTTCAAAGTAACAGAGATATTTAATTTTACTGATTTCCGATGCTTCCTAAATAAATCTAAATACTTATTGGAATTGGTTGGTTTATAATAAAACATTAATTATAACTAAAATAATTTTTTTCAACTACAAGAACACTAAGAAGGTATGATCTTCTCACTATACTCATAAGCAAATCTAATTGTTTCATTTAATCATTCTAAAACTCGGGAGGAAACTTTAATATATTAACTTCTGTTCCAAATAATAAAAACAGTCATTTGTAAACCAACCTTTTTCTTGTTATTTTTTAGAATCAAACAATTAATTCTAAGCAGATCAAACATTATATTTTCGGGAAAACATCTTATAAGCGTTGCATCGGATGGTGCAACTTTAGTACCTTAGCAATTCCCGAAATTTGGCGAAATATTTCCTCATCAAATGCAAATAAAACTGTTAGATATAACTACAACTAGAATAATATCCTTATTAAACTTCTTTTTAATTACAATCCGTACACTTATAAAATAAAATGCAATTGTTTTTCGTACCTCATAAAATTCTCCCAATCTACACTGACTCAAAAACATGTAATTTCTTGCTCACTAAATAACCTTCCAAAATATGATACATATTCTATCATTATATGAAAGTTTGCATTGTTATTAGATATATTTTTCATAATTATTATCTTTATTAAGACGCTCTAACGCCCTATTCTATAATAACTGGTTTCCATTACAACCTAAACACTAAGTTAATCATCTGTTGGATAATTTTATCATCGTTTCAATTTACTCAAAGCTTCTCTTTCTCTTTGAAAACATTATATTGTACTTTCCAATAATAAACATAAAAATATTTGTTATTTTATTGCAAAATGAATAATATCATCATAAAAACGTTAGTACCTTACTAATTATACCCTTATCGGTATCATTAATGTAAATAAAAAAGCATAGGCCAAAGAACTGACCCCTGAGGTACTCCATTAGTAACAAGAGTACAGTTTGACCTATTGTTTTTTGAATAATCGCCGGCCTTCAAATTATGAATTTTAGATAAGTTGTGTTAATTTTTCCCAGTTTCTCAGTTGTTTCACCACGTTTCATGACATCGAAATGTTATTACTTGAAGCCTTCTTTGAAATCATTAAATTCCTTTCTTGAGACTTAAGACGTTTTAAGACACTACTAACGAAAAGTTGTATTTCTAGTTGAAGTCAGATAAACTATAGATTCCGTTACCATCTGAAACGTTAAGCTCTCACTCTCTTCTCTCTCTACTTATAGATACACACATTTATATATACATACATGTATATATGTATGAAAATATTTACTCTAAAATGTCTTTTTTGTCCATGTATATAAAATTATACATGTTCTATACCATAAATTTATCCTAAATTATAAGATAGTTTATTTGTTTTTCTGTAGTTAAGAGCAAAGTTACACAATGAGTTATTTTTACTGTGCCCACCACGGGCATCAAAACTCGATTTTTAGCGTTTTTAGCCTCAGACTTACCGCTGAGTCAATGGAAGGCTACAATATTGAATATTAAGTAGAATTTCAGTTATACAACTTATGCACCATATTTTTGAAAAATAAGCTAACATGGACTTTGTTCAGAAGAGTAAGTGTTGACACTAATGTTACGTATTTATGCTAATGTGTCGTTTGATTTCATGATATTTTCCCATTTCGAGTCTCAATTGTGCTGTTTTTTCAGAAAATCACTGACCTACAAAAAAGAAACCTCAACG
>NW_013666104.1:268555-276980 GCF_000517525.1 Limulus polyphemus | reverse complement strand
GGAATTCCGCCTGCGCACTCTTCTTTCACTGGAAATCAATTTTTCAGAATTGAGGTTAGTGTTGAGAGAAGGGTAAATAATTATTTTCTTATCTTAATTGTAAAACAATAAATCGAGTTAATTTTATTGGTTTATTTATTTTTAATCAGAACTTGTCATGATACTGTTTTATTATCTTATGCGCAAACAATTTGTAGCCAGTTAACAGAGGTTAAAATTTTTAATTTTTATATTAGTTCTTTCTAATACGTAGCTATTTCTGTAAAGTGTAAAACGTAGGCACGTTTCAAGCAGATTTTGAACAGTCAAACTTAAGTAATGGATTTTCATTTTAACGTTTGAAAAGCACAGTGATAAAGACGAACACTTAATAAGCGTTGTAGAATCATAACCTCTCGTGACTTATTAATCACATCTGAAAAACTTGAAGGAGTAAAATCTAACGTCTAGTAGATTTCAGTTTACATCCGGGCTTCAACTTGTTATATTTGTTTGGAGGAACTGAGAATAACTAAAACTATCTCTTGTAGACGAAATATTCCTTGGTCGTAAATAAAGTACCGTATAACTTCTTTGGTTAGAATGTTTTGGATTTTATATCTGCTTGGCATGGTCTGATGGTTAACGGTCTTAACTCGTAATATGCAGGTCGGGAGTTCGAATCCCGTCACTATTAACCTTCGGAACGTTAAAATGTGACGGTTAATCCCCTTTTTCGTTGTTAAAAGAGTAACCCCAAGAGTTAGCCGTGGGTGGTGTTGAGTAACTACCTTTCTATCACTTCTAAATTGGGGACGGCTAGTGCAGATAGCCTTCTAGTAGCTTTGCGCGAAATTCCAAAAATAAACAAACAAAACCTTTAATAATCTTATGTTCGATAATTAAGGTTCTACTAGTTACAATGTGCTTTAGAGCAACAATTTCAGGTTTAGTTATTCATAAAAATTAGACTTAATTTGACATGAGAGAACCTATGCTTAGATATACAGAAGATTTTATTACATCGATCCTGAAGACTCGCCACGTCACAGTCCATGTCGCTACGTATACGGTCGTACTCTATCTGACGACCATGCACCTTTATAATAACCCTCCAGTGTAGTTCCATTCTGACAGGCTCAGTCGTAAGGATGTCAGCTGACTGAAGTATGCAACGGTTGAACCGAAAGTATGACTAGAAGTATTATTTGGGTGAATCCATGTCCTGTTGGGATCTTTTTCATACGGAAAGCCTTCTTGATTATGTTGCATACTGTTTTTTTTCCTGGGGCATGTGGATGGCTGTTGTCATTGAAGTTTGTGTTCGAGGACGTCGCACTTTACTTACCGCGGTTGGGGTGCGAATTGTAGCAGGTATCTTTATGGATGGTTCAGTTGCTATTCGATCTAGATTCCTTTGTTTTCTAATGCTATTAAGTAAAAATATATCATAGTAGTGGAACTTCTAAATTCTAGATCTAAGCATATCATAATGATGTGAATGTATGAATATGTTACGTTGAATACGACTGTTACAAACCCTTCTCCAAAACGTTAACATTTTGGTGATATCACACTACCTACGTAGCGCCAAATATTGTTAAAATTTCATTCTGATACATCCGTTTTAACGCGAGTTTATATCTTCTGTGGTTGTCATATAGCTTACTGATTTGCTTATGCAACATTGTTTTACTATAAGTACTCAACCCTGTATTATACTAGTATTGGAACAAAACTCCAGCATTGTTTTAGTATAACGTACTCAACCCTGTATTATACTAGTATTAGAACAAAACTCCAACATTGTTTTAGTTTAACGTACTCAACCCTGTATTATACTAGTATTAGAACAAAACTCCAACATTGTTTTAGTTTAACGTACTCAACCCTGTATTTATACTAGTATTAGAACAAAACTCCAACATTGGAGTATTAGAACAAAACTCCAACATTGTTTTAGTTTAACGTACTCAACCCTGTATTATACTAGTATTAGAATATAACTCCTATAGATATCATTCTAAGCAATTAAATTGATTTCTGTTATCCTTGGTTTTAGATTTAACAGTACTTAAAACGTTGCTGCATTTTTAAACTTTTACATATTTATAAGTTAAAGTTCATTAAACTATCATTCTAAATGGAAGGAAAGACTATTAAATTGAAGCTAGCACCAACAGAGAACTAGAAGAATGACCAGTCATTACTAAAGATTGAAGAAAGCAAATTATAGCTTTAAAACTAACTATAAACCACAAGAAAACCACAAATCATCAACTGTTTTACGCTAGTACCATCTGCATTGCATGAATATATTTACTGTAGAGTTGAAAATTCATTCTACATTAATGATCACATTTCGTGAATTCCGAGTCTCATTTTTTATTTAAAAACATATAACAGTCTTACGTTTATATAAAATGCATGTCTTTGAACGCAATTACATATGCTTATTAGTACTTGTTAAGTGTATTTATATTCAGTGAAGAAACATATTTTAACCTCTCTATGAAGATTGAACTCTGAAATAGTAAACTATATCATTTAATTTCATACATGTATTTGAACTAAACTATGCGTTTTATTAATACTTTTAAATTTATTTATATTCTTGTGTGCGTGGTAAAGATTAAATTTCTGTACATTCATTATTCGAAATCTATTCTACTAAATACATCAAAATATTTACTTAGCTATTATCTCAAAACCAAATCTTCAGAACGAGAAACTATGATCAAGCCAAGATAAAACAGATATCCTATTGGTGAAGAAATCAAACAATATTTGGTAGGAAACTTTTAATGGCGAATCTTTGACTTTTTATTAATAGCTAAATGAAATAAAAAAGTCTGGAACTCATAACTCACAATTGTGACAATTCACAACTATTGGTCAAAAGTTATACGTTTCAATTTATTTTTGATTTATTGTCTAAAACCAACTATCTTGAAACCTAAAGTGAGAAAAATGCAACACCTAGTCGCCCTACTTATTATTGAAACAGTTTATGAAATTCGTGAAGTTACTCAACCATACTATGATATACGTATGCCTACATCTCATCCCTATAAGTCCAAACTGTTATCCGAGAATAGACAAATATTTGTTTTAAACAGAACTTTATGTATTAATTTTGGAAAATATTGATTTAAAAGAGTTTCAAATATAATCTAGATATAATTAATTCTAATTTTCTGGAGATGGAAAAGAAAAAATACTTGAAAAATAAGAACGCAGCCACAAAACAAATATCCAAAACCGAGGAACAAATCATAGGATGGATTATTATGTAATGTGCCCCAGTTTTTGAGGTACCGGCGGAAGTAAGACGAAAAGCTGGGGCAAAATGAGACAGATCCATGCAACATCAACCTCTGAGGCTTACGTCATGGAGTTAGAGCATATGAAGCAAAATCCTATGACTGAGGTAGTATGAGGAATCACGACGAACACATGTGTAAGGACTTATGTTGATTGTTCCTGCTCGAATCCAAAACCACTAACTGGGAACTGACATCTAGTCGATTGTAGGACGAGAGATCTCAATTGGATGGATGAACTGCAAGGTGGCTGATCTTCTCTAACTCTTTTATTATATCTGTGATTCATGTGAAGGATCTACATCATCTACACTGGTAGAACACCATCACACCACTCAGTACAGAATAGAGTTGAGCACGTTCAAAAGGTTGCTTCCATGGTCCACTACCCTAGTGACTAGGAATTGGTAAGTAGCAAGGACTCACATACTCCACTAGAAGAAAGGGGGAAATGTGGTGAGGAGTCCAGAGGAATGCCTACACCAAAGATAATGCAATGGGTGACCACAAAATACCTATTTTGAAAAGCAGGCCAACCCGATTTATTCAATCAAAGGAACGGCAGGGATGATCAGTAGTCCCCGTCTACTTTGCCCATGAAAGTCCATTGGTTAGAACAGTCTGGAACGAACATTTTGTTGAAGCAAAAAATACCACGAGGAAAACTTACTAAGAGTCTTGTAGAACACCCCCTCTCAATGGTGTGCATTATTGGTCATGGGTACACACTGAGATTAGTGGAATCAGCTTCCACTCAAAGACAACGTTCCTGTAAAATCCCATACAAACTTTGCAACACTACTCCACGCAACATCATCCTCTTGGGCCCAACCTCACCGAGATGGAGCGTCTGGAGTAGCAGGGTGTAACCACGCAAAATCATTCATTGGATAGGACCACACAAAAGTTGGAGTGCATGGATCACCAGCTGACGTCACAAACAGTCAAAGTCCACAGGATGTACAGAACCTGGACCACAGAACATCAACCTCTGGGGCCCACTACATTGAGGTGAATGACTGAGTCACTTGGCAGCTGATAATATACCCATGTATGATTTATGGTTGGCCATATAGTGTGGAATTTTGTGAGGTATAGATAAGTGGCATACCTAGACAGGCAAGGCTCGCCACCAAGCGGAATTCTAGACCCAAAAGGGACATGCTTCTCTAAACAAAGGTAACAGACTAAAAAAGTAAACTAACTAAGTCACACTTCAACCAATGCTTGAAGTATGGTAACAGGCAGAAGCCAGTACCCAGATGAGGAAGAAACAGCCACCTGATGAAGGTAGTGGGAGATGAACATATGAGGTGTCATACACATGCCTGACTGAAAGTGTTTCTCCAATGGACGACGGAGGTGAAACGCCAGGGATAAGGTAAGTTGCTGTATCTTATGGAACGTCATCTGGAAAAATTCCGCGAAGAAGAATACAGGGAGGAATACGCCTGTCTGATAAGCTGACGAACTCAACATGTAAGGGTAGAAGGAGTAAGATCACGTAATGTGGAAAGGTTCCAGGGAATGAAAAGGCAGGACTGGGCAGTAAACAATGAAGAGCACGGACGGAACATAGAAGTCTATCCAAACCAAACCGAGAATAAAGGTGAAAATGAGGGAAGTGAAATCGGCGGGCATGAAGAATTTCCTTCACAAACTGCCGAAGTTTTTGGAAAGAAAGATCGATCCAGATAAAGAAGAAAATAGAAGGAATGTAAAATAGTACATGAAACATCGATAGCAAAGATATCTACCCGACAAAACCCACAGGCTAAAAGTAAAAAGAAATAAGTCTTAATTGATAGGAGCAGGGAGGCCACAGGTTCAAATCGAAGGAATGTGAAAGAGTGAAGAACAATATTAACATTCCAATCCGGAAAAACCACTTGACATGGTGTCGATGAATCCAGAAGGAACGCAATAAAAAGGAGATGGTAGGAGAGGAAAACACAACATGGTACCTGGAAAAATGAAAGGTATTGGATAAGGCTGCGTGATAAATCCCAATTGAAGATACAGAAGCTCTGTGATCAAACAGGCAGCTAAGAATATCCATAAGGAAAGGAACAGTTGGCCTAGAAGGGAAACCTCATGGCATTAAGACCAATGGCAGAATATGTTCCTTTGCATTGATAAACCGTGAGGGAGGGAGTGCCAATAGAGTAGCTAAAATAGAAGTGACACGTGCAGATAATCCGGATCTCCTACCAAAGGATTGGATAAATGCCAGACATGAAATCGGAGGGTATAAAGGGCGGGATGAAAGACTGGTGACTAAGGTTGGCAGAGGAGGGACATAAAGATAGACATGGAAAACCGAAATACTGAAAAGGAGTCAGATAGGAGGGTAAGCATAAAGGTTCCAATTTATCCAGTCTTGGCTGAGAGCATCCACTACCAGAGCCTACGTATGAGAAACTGGAGACCAAAAAAAGAGGTAACTTGGTGTCGAGGGAAGTGGCAAAAGCATCCAGATGAGGAGTACCTCACTGATTGAAAGTATCACAGAAAATCTGAGGGTCGAGAAAAAATGCCCTGGGATAAAACTGATTGGATCGAGAAAGACAATCTGCCGCAAGGTTGATAGCCCCCAAACCGTGACATGCTATGAGATGTATCTGCAGTGTGTGGGCCCAATAAAACAGTTCCAAAGTTTGACCACAAAGCAAATAAGAACCTACTTGATTATTGATATAGGAGACATTGGTGAAATTGTCTGAATGGATTATAACAAGATTGCGTAATGAGAAGAAAATAATCCAGAGTATGCCGTGCCACCATCTAGTAGAATCATTTGAGTGGATACTACTATCCGGAAACCACCTGCTGATCGATCTATGCCCCCAACCCCGGAGAGAAGCATCAGTGAACAGATGCAAATAAATATGAGGAGGAGGAGGCAGTATCCCCACTCTAGTGCTGTCTTTATTGAACCTCCAACAAGGGTAGAAATCATTGTAACATTAATCAGCGATTTTCAAGTATATGAAATTAATATAGAACAGCAAGTCTTTACTAGATAGAAAATATAACATATTCAAAAATTAAAAACAAAATGTAAATTTCATTATTATCCTATTTTTACGATTAGCAGATGCCATATTCAATATACTGGATTTTATTTTTAAATAAACCATTTAATGGGCACGACAACAATACAATTTAGACAGAGAGATTTCTACAGAACTTTGTAATAATTTGTTTTTTTGTTGTTTTGCGCAGAACTACACATTGGGTATAAAAACCCGGTTTTTAGCGTTTATAATTCATTAGACTTACTGCTGAGCCATTGCATACTTTGTAGCAAAACAGGGATTTACTGGATGTATCTGAGAAAATGTGTAAAAACGTCAGTTTCAATGTTAATCTTACACAATCGGTACAAGTACACATAATATTTTTAAAATGACGTTTGTGAGTAACGAGACAAGTTCTTATTTCAAAATATTCCCTTTGTGTCATTTTCAAATATAACATGAACCTATTTTTTAACCAGAAAAAATACTCCTAAAAATTTACATGGTAATTTTTATTTAATATTAAGCAAAACGATAACGATTCTTTGTTTCACTGTTTTTGAGCAAAGTCATATTAGAGTATCTGCTTGTCTACCGCGAAGAATCGAACCTCGGATTTTAGCGTTGCAACTCCATAAACTTATCAATGTCCCGCCGGATGAGAAAACGCTCAGGAAAGAAAACATTTTAATATATATATATATATATATATCAGCTTTCCTAGGTTGCCTTCGTAAAATTAACAGTTGGACACGTAGACAAGTAACATAACAAACATTCAAAAGCGCATGATTTTAGATTATATTTTGATAAGTCTACACAAATGCAATTCTTTTGAAAGAATAACGTTTAAAAATGTTATGTAAACACTAAAATATTTTGCATTCTTTCGCTAGATCCGAATCTAATGCTGATTAATAACGTAAAAAGATGGTGTAAGACACTAGCCACTCAATAACTTATGTAAGGCTGTGGTAATCGCATATAAACCGCTATCATGGTTAGTAAGTAGCCAATGTTTGTAAAGTATGTTAGTTGATTGAAGGCCTAGAGAGTTAACACCACGAAACGAGCGCAGAGCACATCAGCCTCTCTAATAAAAAGTTCCAAGATCGAATCCTCGCCACTATCACTACATAAATGGTTCTTTTCGGAAACTTTCTGAAGATGGCTGCAGATTAAACACCATAAGAGCTAGTTACTAATAAATGCTAATACTTAACTTTTTTTTAATTAGCTTAAGTAAATAATTAATAATAAGTATCTAGTAATACAGAACAACGACTAATTAATAATTTTTATTAGGTGCTTATATCAGCTAATGACCATGATAAGGAAATATTCAATAAATTGAATCTTAAATATCTATCCTAAGTTTGCTCAGATAGGTACACTCTTGCACATTAGATAAAGGACATCTGCGTATAGCCATCCCTAAGTCTGAACTGATAGGTTAGAGTAAGTCAACAATATCCACTGCCAGCTCTTAGACTACTCTTTTACGGTCACTCTTATAGCGCACCTATCAACTCAAAGCGGGAGCACCTTTTGTACAGTAATTGGACGCAAACCAAGAACCATTAGATTCACGTTCAAGTGCGCTAGCCCACATACCGTGTTTTCAGTTAAAACAAGAATTCACGACGAATACATAAAAGACTTGAAGAGACAGCAGTATCTTATGTACATCCATACTGAAGATGATCAGCGTTGCAAAAATGGTGTTCTTTTCATTTCGAATTCACATTTTGTATCACCAGGCAAATACAATCTGCAAGAAAGATGTTCTTTTCAGTTGTCTTGTTGTGTAGCTGGGGCAATGAACAAACCATGTTTTAGAAAGAACTTTAGAGTGGATACAGCCATTTTTAATGAAATATTAAATAAGGATTTCTTGAAATATAACACACTATTTCGTATTACAAGTAACTAAGCGTAATCATTATAAACGCTTCACAAAATCCATATACACAAAGCGTGACATTTATTTTATATAAAAACTTACCTTTCTTATATGAAGCGCTTTTCTCAAGAATGTATGCGGAATATGCTTTTAGTTTCTAACTCACAAGAGATGGGGTCGCTTTAATATACATATATTTA